>NW_024525934.1:2331068-2588594 GCF_017590135.1 Pyrgilauda ruficollis | reverse complement strand
TCCCGCCGCTCGCCCCCAGCCCCGGCCGCGGTGCCCGGCTGGGCGGGCGCCACCCGCTGCCGCTCCCGCCCGGCCCCATTGTTTGCCGTGCCGCCCTTACCGTGCGCGGGGCTGGGGCGGCGCGGGCTCCCGCCGGCTCTCCTCGCTGCGGCTGGTGCAGGGGCAGTCGCGCTTGGCCGCCGGAGGTCCGAGCCATTAAAAGCTCCGCGGGGAGGAGGAGGAGAAGGCGGCGGCAAGAGCGGCGGCGGCGGGGAGAGGAGGACAGCGAGGGGCTCGCAGGAGCAGGGTCGCCATGTCCGGCTTGGCAGCGGGGGGAGCCCACCGGGCCGGCGAGGAGGAGAAGGGAGGCAGGCGGCGGCGGAGGGGCCGGTCTTGCTGCCGCCCGCGGACCGGGGGAGCGGGAACTGGACGCAGCTCGCCGCCGCTCTGCCGCGGCTGCACCTCCCTCCCCTAACCCTGCCCCCTCCCGGAGGGGGAGCCGCCGGCGGGAGGAGGCGGCCGAGAGCCCCCTCCAGCGTTCGCGGGCGGCGGCGGCCGCTCGGATCTGCGCTGCCCGCGGCGCAGCCAGCGGGGTGCCCGCCCCGGCCGTGGTAGCCGGGCAGCCCGAGCCGGAGAGAGGCGGAGGCGCGGCGACCACCGCCCTCCGCCGCTGAGGTACCGGGGGGGCTCCAGGCATCCCCATTCTCCTCTACCTCCTCCTCCCGGGCACCAGAAGGGACGAGCAGCGCTCAGGTGGCCGTGGTGTACGGGAAGGGTTAAACCCGGCTGCAGCCCCGGGGCAGGGAGAGCGAGAGGCCACGAGGGTCCCTGTCCCTTCCTGTGGATTTTGGGGACCATCGGGCGTAGGCGGCCAGCGGGACACCCCGCAGGAGGGCTGTGCCCTGCCGCCCTTCCTCGGAGAGGGAATTGCTGGCCGACAGTCGTGAGGCTGTGAAAGTAGGCGGGTCCTGCAGGAGGAACCAGGACACTGCCTCAGGGGCTGTGCATTAATGGTACCCCAGCTCTTGTGCTTCAGGAGCCAGCAGAGAACAGAGCGGTGCTTCATGTGCAGGGAGACGTCCCTCCACACTCATCTGAGTCCCAAGTGCTTGTCTGAGGTGCCAGAGAAACCAAAGGACAGGGCGTGTGTGAACTGTATTTACATTTATGGTTACAACTTTGTCATAAACTCTATTTTCGTCCTCGTTAGACAAACACATCAGTAAAGTTTAACCAGCAGCAGCAATCTGGGCTTCAGGTTCTGTGTCTCACAAGGGTCTTCAGTACATCAGAAGGAAGGAGCCGAGAGCAGGGCTGGGTGCGTACCTCCTCCAGAGGCCGCGTTCCCTCAGAGAAGATCTGGAGTTACAGCAAAAGGCTGTCGCACCTAGAGCCAGCAGAGCTGTCTGCATACAGCAGCTCTTAAATCACCCCCTTACATTTGCATGCCTGAAGGGTTACAGCGTGCATCTCTTTGAGCCTTCTCCGGTCTTTCATCCGATGTCTTGCCAGGAAGAA
Source organism: Pyrgilauda ruficollis (assembly GCF_017590135.1). NCBI lineage: Eukaryota > Metazoa > Chordata > Aves > Passeriformes > Passeridae > Pyrgilauda > Pyrgilauda ruficollis. The sequence continues at coordinate 2,587,097 of NW_024525934.1, read as the reverse complement.
GACTGAGTGGTGCACACGAATGAGTGATGCAGGGAAGACCCTTCAGGTCTTTGAAGTTCTCTCAGTGACCCAGGAGTGAGCAGTAAACTAGGATGTATTTGTAAAGTAAACCTTCTGAGCAAATAGCATTTTAAGGCTATTTGAGGAATCATGCTGCTATATCTAGTTTTTAATCACAGGAGGAAAAAAAAAACCTTATATGCAATCTCTATATTCTTTTGTCCAAGCCTTGGCCTTGCTTAATCTCCAAAAGACAAATTCCTCTTCTGTCAACAGCACTGCCTCTCTGTGCACAAACCTCACTACAAATACCTCAGAGCATGTGCCATCGAACCTCCTGAGATCAAGAGATCTTAATTTCTCTAATCAACCCTGAAACCTTAATCAAAAATGCATACATTACTGAGTTAAAAGCTGGAAACTACCTTTACCTGTCGATACCTGAAAAATAAATTATTATTTACCGCAAAACTTCTTCCATGCAAAATGTATGGTCTGTAGAAGATCCAAAAGAAAGATTTATCATTCTAACAACGTAGAATGCAAATAGAATAGAAATAGAGTAAGAGGAGATAATATTTTGGTCGGAAGGGACCTATGAGGACCAGCTAATCCAAGTGCCTGACTATAGGAACTGTGATTAAAAACACTGACATAATAAAAAGATTGCCTTTTCCCAAATACTTTGTCAGCAGCTTTAACTCTTATTCAAGGGTGGCAGCACTTAACATTTAGAATTTCCTGGTGCTTTTTATCTACATTTCCAGATCGCTAATGCCTCATTCACACCTAACAAAAGAGGTGTTGTAATCTAATTCGAATGTATGATGTCATCTTCAATGCCTTCCAAGTCTGAGTGGCATTTCTCGGCACTGAACAAAAGTAACAGGTTGCCTTGCAGCTGTTGACCATTTCTTACCAAGCTCCAAAAAGCAACAGTGAAACACTGCCTTGAATGGTGCACCTTAAAATTGGTAAGGCATTGGACATTTCTCTAGGAGCCATGGGCAAGTTTGCATGTGTTTATTTAGTTAACCCTTCGATTCTTGGGTCTTCTGAAGGCTGTCAATGACAACGAGGGTGTAACAGCTGAGAAGACAGCAGTCTTTCTCTGAAACGTATTTCTGTCTTGTAAATTGCAAGTGGCAGCATCTTGCACTCTTCTGATGTGGTAGCTGAGAAAAGCACTCACTGCTGCTGTTAGTTTCCTGTAGCACAGTAGCTTACATTTCTTCCCTGTTGAATAAGATGAGGAATTTGTTGGTACATCAAATAAACAGGAGAATTTGAGAGAAAAGCCTTTTGTTTTTGAAAAGTCACTGAAATTAGAAAAATCATTCTAATTAGTTCATGTTTCTGAAAGAAAACAAGACAAGCTTTGTCTACATCCACTGACAAGGAAGAGAAGAGCTGGAACTGGATTTCAGATTATTAGTTTCTGCTTTACCAGATAAAGGAGAAGCTAAGGAAAAGGAAGAGAAGGAGAGAAGTGTGTTAAAAGGGTTCTGTCATCTTGAGAGACTGCGTCTCTGCATCTTCTGCCTTTTCTTGTTAGGAAAGAAATAGCAGTGGCTACAATGGAATACAAATACAGATCTCTGGAAAGCCTTCACTTTTTCACAGCTCTCACATCCTGGGATGATGTGCCGTTATTTTTTTCATCGACACTTTCTCCTGTATCTTGAGAGGTTCTAGAAGGTATGTGTGTATGCAGGCAGTTAAGGCAGAGTACCTGCAATTTCAGTTTTCACCTCCCACGTGGGAACTTGTTTGCCTGCATGTGTGCTTTGTCTAACTAAATTACTGGACTAAAACACCGAGTATTTGGATTAAGTCCTTTGGTCTGGTTTACACTAAGGTCATACTGGATTCTTCAGTGGTCCTTCTGGCCTTAAAAGCTATGCCTCTTTTGTGAACTGCTTTACAGTCTGTGTTGAGCTCGTGTTTCGCTATGTTTCATTAAGGTGAGAAGCTAAGATGATGCCCAAAGTGAAATCCGTGTATTTCAGAAGTCTAGTAATTCTTTTCCATAAAACATTCCACAGATGTTTCACCTGGAGCTTGACATTTTGTTTCAAAGACGCTTTCAGCAAATACTTCCATGCTAGATTTATCCGTGTGTTCTTGCATAAATGAGGTTTGGGGCTCAGTCTTGCAAACCTATGGCGTTTGATTGGTCACTTTTAGGCTCTCATATGCCTTTATGTTAACTTGTGTAACTCACCAGTTTTTGCTAATTTCAGTGCAAGATTGTGACAGCTATCCATCTTCCACCATTTTCTTATTACACATTTTGTAGCATTCAGGATTCCCTCTACATTTCAAAGGCTTTTTTTTTTTTCAATATATTCTCGTCCATGTCTTCTCAAAATATTATTAGAGTCATCAGTTGTTAAGATTACCCCTGCCTATTCTGTTAAGATTACTAATGTTGAAGCAATGAGTCTTGCTTGTACATTGGAAGGCAATGTTCAATTTATAGCTAGAGGGAGTGGTCTTTTACAGGTTTCATAACAGTGTGTAGTACTAGCAGTAGACCATGTCCTTGCGTTTGAGAAAAAACCCAAGTATTTAGCCAGTTGGCAAAGGAGTGCATTTCTAGGCTCAAATTTCAGGATTTCCATGTGAAAGAAATACTCAAACATTGAAAAGAAGCCATTCAGACATTTAGAGCCGGCTAATTAACAGATTTTGTTTACTGCCTGCTCAAAGGGTATAATATCATGAATTAAGAGAGAGCCTTTTAATGGTGTTTGCAAGTTTCCCAAGTCCCTAAGAATTTATATAAAGAGAATTTTGCATGTCAAGCAGCTGAAACAAGCTCCTCTCCCCAGCCCCAGCACACCAGACGACATCACCTCAGTTACATGTTGTCATATTTACCTTGTGTTGTCCAGTTTGCCTGTTTCAGGATAATGAGTGTTACTTTAGCTGCATATCTGCTCAGATCACCCAACAGTGCAACAGTTCATAGAGGAATCATCCCCGAAGCTTCAGAGCTAGAAAGTTCATTTGAAATTTGTGAACAATTTATACTCCTCAAAACTACACAGATTGCATCGGCTTACACTTTTTTGGTGCTTGCTTTTTCCCATCTGCAAATCCAAGTTAGGAAAAAAATGTTTGTTTTTAAATGACACTGACATTTCCAAAGTATTCAGTAACGGACAAAACTGTCAACTACTGCAGTGTAAATGACAAAATAATAATTTTTTGTAATTATAAGTAAAATAATAATTTATAAAATAACAAATATCATAACATTCAAGGGGGGAAAAAGCTAAGGAAAAATACAGATGTTTCTTAAATTAAAAAAAAAAAAATCCTGTTCATATTCAGGCTTCCTCTCCTACAATTCACTTTCACCTTTTCTCCCAAAGAAGGGAAGAAGAACACTGAATAGCAGGACAAAATGCATATTCTATACCAGTATTTCCATCAGAAACTCTGTCATGGTGAGAAGAGAGAAGTGATAAGGGAAAGTATTAGCAAAGCTGAAAAGATTTCATACAAACCAGCCACATTAATCTTTCAATACTAGTTTGGACAAGAAAACTACATATGTTGTTTTAAATAGGAATGTGTCTTTAGAATTCAGAGCCTAGGCTATAACTCCCAGCACCATAGTTCATTCTCTTCCATTGTTTTTCTAATTTTGGACAGAGCAAACTGGTTATCTGTTTAAAGAAACAATGAAACAAATAAGAGAAACAAAAAAATGTGATATTTTTCTAGGAGGAAAGTGCAACTAAATTTATTAAATGATTTTGAAACCAATTAATTGTATGATGAAGAATAACCTTTTAAGTACCTGGACTGATAAAAGTATGGTTTTAAGGCAAAAAAGCACCCAATTTTTGCAGCCCCTTCAAATTCATACCATGACTAAACACAGCTGAAATGAGTCCCCTAGCAAATATGAAAATGAGAACAATATAGAACATCAAACATGGCTTTTAGCATTATCAGACTTAAAGATTCCCATGAAAACAATAAATCTCTTCTCTCCTCAACACTTCCCGCCAATATTTTTGCTGTGACCTTCTACAAGGGAATACATCTGGAACACATCAGTGTGTTTGAATAGATCCCTCTGGGATAATCCCCACTTCAAAGCAGTGGTGGGGGAGCCTTATCTGGTGCTCTGTTGCATTCAGGATCTCCCATGGGTCCTTTCTGATTTCATGCTGGCTGACAGACAGTTTTATTTTTACAACGGGTATTTACAACAGGTGGCTTGGTTATTGTCTTCTCCATTGTCATATTCTCCTGTTTTAGTGTTTAGAACGTCTGAATCTGGCTGTGGGGAGCAACTGTAAAAGCTGTCAAAGCAAACATCAATTCAGTGTATGATTTCGCTATTTCAGAAGGCAGCCTCTAAAATCAGCCCATTCCTAAATGTCAGACCAGAAGCCCAGTTTTCTCAGGGTGGTAATTTTTATGCGTCCCACATGAAAAACATAACAGAATGAAGAGAAACAAGACCATCAATTTTTCTATCTGTGCTTAACATAATTAGTGAAATTCTTTCTTCAAAATGGATCTGTGAAACTTTCTGTTCTGAAAGTGAAAAGCATTAAATAATTTACAGAAATAACATTTCACTGTAGAAAGCTTAGCAAGATCTGCATAATCTGTGTTTAAAAAAATAAAATTATTAGAGACTTGAAAAACATTTTTTCCTGCTTATTATTTTTTTCTCAGAAATAAAATTTTAATGAATGTAAGCAAAACAACTGCTCTAGAAAGTAGAACTTAGATGAAAAAAATATGAAGCATTATTTCCATTTTACTGATGAGAAAAATCACCTACAATGACATGGTCTATTTTCTACTACAGATTCTTTTCAAATCAGGAAGGAAATTTTTCCTGAAAGGTCAGGTATATTGAGCATACTCTTTTTCTCCCATTTGCTGACAAAGCTGCCCAGAACTGTTGGTCATGTTCCTGCCAGTGCTGGTCTTTCACTGTCGAAGGTGTTCTTTAACCTGTTCTGCGTCTGCCTGTAGCTTTTAAGTGTGAGTGATGAATGAATGCTGTCCTGCTTTCTGGATTCCGATGCTGAAGACAGACATAGAAAAGTTTTTGTTTACAGCAGCTTCATTTTCTGAGATGCGGGTCAGAGGCACAGAGGGTGTGAGTTTTTCCCATGCCTGTTTTTTCCCCACCTAATACAATCAGTCAAAATTCATTACGACTATTTCCAATTAGATAATTTTCCCACCCTACTTAAGAGAAAAAAATTCCCTTATGTGCATTAGTACTAGTGTGGCTTTTTGTTTTCTCAGTTAGTGGTCTGCATGCCATGTATGTCTCATTCCCCTCAGCATTTCGGTGTCCCATAGGATTCCAGTTTATTGTGCAGTTTTCCACTCTATAAATATTTTAAACGTGATATTCATGGTTTACTCTGACAATGAAATACAGAAAGCAATCACTTTTGGTTTGTCAGTAATCTTTAGGAAACAATTGTCCTTTAAAAATACCTTAGTTATCTCTAGTGACCATTCGGTATTTGCAAGTGAACTAAAAGAAAAAAACAAATATAATTTTTTTAAATACTAGATTTTAAAATGGACATGAGCTTAATATAGAATTGGGTTGAATTCACTCTGCTGAAATGGGACAGGCTTAACCAGAATAGTTCCCAGGAACTCTATTAAAGCATCAGGAGCTGTAATAATAGTCCATACTAAATTTAACTTTATAAAAAAGAAGCTCCCTATTATCTTATGCTTTTAAACTCTGAAATGCAGTGTTTTCTTTGATATTTCCAATTGCTTCAGCCCTGCCTGTTTAATTTGCTCCCTCCATATTTTCTCTGCAGCTGATAACATTGGGTATCGCACCTCTGTTCTGTGCCATATCTCCCTCTGGCACTGGAGAGGAAATCTTAATCCCTATTTCCTGCTGTCACCTCTCATCCTAAAGAAGCATATCAGTAATAAAGGAGCTGCAGTTCTCATAAAACTGCCCAAATATTAAAATGGTTTAATCTTCTACTAGGGAAAGCCAGAGTCTCACCACATGCTTTACTTTCGACTGCACTTTGATCCTCGTGTAAGCTACAAATATTTAGCATTTCGGATCTGCCATATTTGAATACACAAAACCAATCCATTATCTCCTTCAAAATGGTGCAGAGAATAAAGGATAGAGATTGTATTATGTTTGTACTTAATTATATATTTGTCTTTTGACTTTTATTTAGAATCCATGTAAGTGTCAAGGTAAGAAAACTTTTTTTTTCTTCTCAGGCCCCAGAGCAAGTGTCTCCATGAATATTAGCACTGAGGTGTGTTTAATACAAAGTGATTCCTGCTCTAGTTGATCCTGTATGAGCTGGATGAACAATTATTTATATCTCCCAAAGCCCCATGCAAAGATAGTGAGTTTTGATTTGTATAAACAAAATCAGTGAGGGGACAGTGAGGAGCGCTGTAGGGGAGGATGTGTACAAAGGACTGTGAGAAGCCTGACCAGAGAACTGGGTGTCCAACAGAAGATGGAGTAGCGGAGCTTTAGGGAAAGAAAACAACAAATGGGACAAAGGTAATCTTTTCCTAGCCTACTCTCCCAGCTTCTGACAGCCAATGACTTATGGAATTCTTGAGCAAGTAGTTTCCTCAGGAACACCTTGCTTATTAACCATTCACACACCCTTGAATAATTGGTTTTAATAATCTATTTTTGACTTCTAGGCACATCCATTAGAATTTACAGTGCATGAAAAAAAAATTGTTGGTTTTAAACATCCTATTTTATACTTTATTTGGGCAGCCTTGTGTTATGAGAAACAGTGAATTGTTCCTGATTCACCTACTCCCCTACTTCTGTCTGTCCTGCAACCACTCAGAGTTCATAAGAGTGGAATAAGAATGATGAGAAGAGTTCAATTCCAACAGCTTGGAGGATGAGGTTGTGGAAATATTTTTTTTTCCCCCCAATGATAATAAATACAGTATTTTAATAACAAAAAGGGCCGATGAAGAGCCTCTCTTAAAATTTAACATAACTTCTTTACCAGTTAACCCTTTTTAGCTTTGCACTTGGAATGTGTTTTCTCACCACACTGCCACTTCCAGCTATGTCTTTAAGCTTTTACTCACTTTAATGACAGGAATCTTCACTGTTGATGTTAATGCAGAGCCTCAGGAGCTCATCTGCAGAGCTACTCTTCCTTTTCACTTGCTCCCAGAGACTGACAGGCATCCCAAATGAAACTCATTTCCTCCTTATCCTGAGGACAAGGAGAGGTGGCAGGTTCCAAACAGAGTTTGGCTTTGTAGCTGCAAGGAGAAGGTTGCTATGGCTGTCTCATTTTACAAGGAGGCATTTATCCATGGGCACGTACTTTATTCAGTCTTTAATGACGGGAGAAACAGGGATAGGGAGAAGACCTGGCTAAACCTGTACTGATTTAACACTTCACTTTCTCTTTGTTTTCTTTCATCTCCATCTACTGGCCAGAAGCAGCTTTAGCTGGAGCACAGAACGGCTGAAACACAGCCACTGCATCCGCACACTAACTATTCACAAAAATTGGCAGTTTTGGGGGCTTTGGTGTTTCTTTTGGTTTGTTTGTTTTCCAGGGATACCAACTCTCTAAACAGACACAACTTCACAGTAAAAAATTTCTCTTGGCATTTTATTCTTAGGTATTTTAAAATGGTGATGTTGCATAATTTAGTTCAAGTAATATAGGCAAGGTTAGCTTCCCTGATTCAATATCCTGTGTTCCATAATTTCTCACTGATCTGAATACAAATGTGAATGTAATTCCAAGGGTTTTGTTTTTTGGTTTTTTGTTTTTTTTTTTTTTTTTTTTTGGATTGAAAGATTAGCATTGGTTTTTAAGACAGTATATGAATTGAGTATCAAACCTTTTAATTAATTTACAGAAAATCCTATCACCACCAGACACAAGATAGGCCTGTGCAGTTATTAAGGAACAGCATTTTGTTAACAGCACATATTACATGAAAAATTGTACTTCAAATATATTTAAAATAAAACTTTCTGTTGCCTCATAGGAAAAAAACAGCCACATATTTAGTGTAGAAATAGTAACTTGAAGAAATATCCCCTTTCTTTTTTGCTTCTTACCCACCATCAGAAGACACTGGCCATCTGCAGTAGGTGGCAAGCAGTGGTAATGGTGTTGGCTAAATGAGAGACAAGTAACAACCTACAGAGCAAAAGTGACTGAAGTTAAACTTGTAATTCCCATCAGTCACCAATAAGTTGGGAATATTTCACTATATACTCCTGGATACTGGTCCCTTGAAGAAATTCTGCTGACATGTACCCTCCCCATTCTTCTGGAAAAAAATTCCATTCCATCAATGAGTATGGCTCATCTGGTGTCTCAGGGGAGCTTTGAACCTCTTCTGCTGGCAAGAACATACAAAAACCCACAAAAAACCCAAACAACAAAACAAAAAACAAAATAAAAAACCCACAAAAAAAAAAAAACAAAAAAAAAACAAACCACACACAAAAAAAAAAAAAAAAAAACCAAAACCCCCCCCAAAAAAAAAAAAAAAAACCACAACCCACCCCAAAACAAACCTGAACAAAACCAACAAACGTCCTTAAGTGAAATTCCACTACATGTACCTGTCTGCATCTAGTGTTACACCAGCACAAGTTATTCTTAAGCCCAGAGAGGTAACAATACTAAACTCAAAAGACATGCTGATTTCATGGTTTAGCACACAAAAATTCCCTGCACCTGAACTGAAGTCATGGGCAGCCTTTGGAGTGATAAAGCAAAATCAGGAAAGTCAAAACTGACTTGTACCTCCTAGGTCCTACGTTTCCTTCCTGAAAACGTGCAGAAAGTTTATCACTGCTCTGAACCAGAATGATAGGAAATGATCTGTTGCAGAGGTTGTAGAAACGGTCTCCCCACAGCAGAAACTGCAATTCCTTATCTCCTAACCAAAGAAATGAATTTCACACTAACTCCAGCCTTGCAGGAAGCCCTGCTTTCAGCTAGGGTAGCATAAATTTCTTCCCAGTAGCTGTTACAGTGCTGTGTTTTGGATTTGGAATGCGAATGTTGTTGATAACACACTGATGTTTTGGTTTTTGCCAGGTTGTGTTTATCCTGAGTCAAGGACTTGTTTCCCCTTCTTTCTCTCATGCTGTGCCAATGAGGAGGACACAAAAGAAACTGGGAGGGACCTTATCTGGGACAGGTGACCCAAACTAACCAAAGGGACGTTCCACACCACAGAATGGCATGCCCAGTGTATAAACTGGGGGGGTTACTGGGGGTGGCTGATCTGGGTTTAGGAAGGTGGGTCTGGAATCGCTCAGTGGGTAGTGAGCAATTGCACTGAGCATCATTTGTTTGCTCATCAGGAGGAGATGTCCCAGGCTGCCGCTCCCATGCTGATTTCCTAAATAGGCTCAGAAGAGCTGAGAGGTGATGTGGCTTCACCACCAGGTAATGAAAAAGATCAGATTTAATTCAGTGAGCAAGATCTGTGAACTTGTGACAAATGTTAAGACCAAACATTTAGGCCTCGTGGGCTGTGAGGAACAAGATACTACCTTTGAAAAGCAAATACTCTGATACACAAAAGTGGTTGAAAACTCGAGACAAACCCAGATTTCAACTGGAATAACTGTACTGTGGCTGAGGTTAGCATTTAGTACTCAAAGATAGGAAACACAGCTTTCATGTGTTGCCTCCATTCCTCACTTCTCTTTTGCTTCAGAGATGCTGTAGAAGCCTTTTCCTACCAAATTCCATGACTTCTATTCAATATTGAGCCCATACCTTCAAGTCTCAACAGAGGTTATCTCTCTGTCCTGAGAGATGTTCTTTCTTGAAGCAACACAAACATCTTCCCAATAACCAAGAAGGGAAAGGACCTGTACTAGATAGACACTTAGATCCTGTTTATTGCTTCTTGGAAGACAACAAATGCATTTCTTAGAATTTAAGGTACCATCGAGCCCCACAAAAGTAAGTAGCATTTTCTAAGTTAGCAAAGGAAAAGCAAACCAAATTACTGAATAGCAAAGGATAAGGCTCCTCCACAAAGATGCCCAACAAAATACTTCAGAGCTGTGAAAACACATGGTGGCAAGTCCTTGACTTTTGTATTACTTTTGATAGCACCCTCATTGTATTTTGAAGACTCAGTGTATGTGTGCACCCCTGCAGATTCCACTAAGGCAAAAACAAAGCTCCAGTTCAAGAGCCTGAGGCAGCTGCATAGCCAGTACAGACAAGCATACACAGAGTCAATAGGAAATTCACCTTCCTCAATTCTTTATTTCATCAAAAATTCCAACTGTGCAACACGTCTTAACTCTCATGCATGTACTTCATACATGAGACTGACAGATCTAGATGTGTAGAGAACAGACAACATTTGGCATAACAACAACTGTTCTATGCTGGGGAACACCAGCCCTTGCACTCAGCACTCAGCAACACTTGGAAATCTCTGCAGGGAAAAAAGCAATGACAGAATACCTCAGCGGTACACAAACCCCATGTTGTAAGCACGAAGGCTACAAGTCACTTTCTTACATAGATTTGGCACAGATTCCCTGGGGGATCTTGTAGACAAAGCCAGGTAAAGGAGACTTGACATTCATCTGCATTATTATCTGTCATGACCAACCTAGAGCTGCAAACACAAAGTAGCTTCACCTTCAGAATAAGAACAGGTGAGAGTTTAGCTGGGAACTCACCCACACTTCAGGGAGATGAGCTGCTTTTGAAAGCAGTGCTCATGAATGCTAGTTACTCATATGCTCATTAAACAGGCTAATGGAACTCCAGTCCTGGAACACCTGCATGGTGTTCTCTGGCTGTGCTTTTGTTACTGAGCGCAATGTTGAGCACTTTTGTGTGGATGTCTAGGTGGGAATTGGTACCTCTTTGATCAGGCACAGTGAAACACTGCTATTGTTTGCAGTGCTCTTCACGCCACACTAGGTACTTCTCTCAACCCACGCAATAGCTGAGCAGTTTGTTAAAGCAAGATTGGAATTATACCCAGGAAAAATGGTTGAATCAAAACTACCTTTCTCATATCAGTACCACAGTTTAAGATTACTTTGGCTCCTTCATAAAGATATCACTTTATTTTTAAAATAGATAGCTGCAGCTAAAGCTACCATTCTACTACTATACCTTCTTTGGGCAACAGTACTTAAGTGCAATGAAGAACAGGAACAGTTGACTGCTTAAAAATTCAATATTAAGGAATAAGAAAAGCCAATATAAGTGATCCAGACAGCTTTTAAATAGGTGGGAAGGGAGCGTAGTTTTTAAAGCTTGTACAGATTGAGAAAATGCCACAGAAGCTTTTGGATTAACCCTGACAAATTCAGTGGGGACAGGCAAGAAAAGATCTCCAGGTAGACCTGGAACCAACCTACCTGTCAGGCTGACAGCAATTCACTCAGTGCCCTTTGCTTTGATCAAACGATTAACAGGGTAAAAGCAACTGCACAAAGATGCTCTGTGCTGGCTCTAGCACACAGAGCAACCCCTTCTCCTGGTTCTATTTGTTCTCAGTTTCTTTGACTAAAAGAAGGTAAGAGGATTACAGCTGGTCCATTAGGAGAGCAATTCAAATGCTGCGTATGTTACAGAGAGCCAAAGCTGACACTCTTTCTGGGAAATGCCAAATGTGCTACAATTCTCACCACACAGTCCAAAGAAAGGGAAAAAAAATCTAAGCTTTAAGATCTGAGAAAAAGTACAAAAAGTTTTCTGCAGGGCAAAATTTACATGTTTTAAACTGAGGGGAAATTGAAATAACAAATACCTAAAAAAACAAACCCCACAAAGAAGAAAGATGATGGGTAGAGTATAGCAAAATTGTTATTGTTAGGACCAGCACTTGAGATAACTGACATGACTTACTAGTTCTCTCACAGTACTGTATCCAGTCCTTAGCATCCATCTTCCAGATGCATGAATGCTTGAATTTCTGTAAATAAGAGATTACCAATACTGAACGAAATGAAAACTGGAACAGCACTTTGTTGCACTATTTCAGCTGCCTCTAAACAAACTACATTGTCAAGTTCTACGGTTAAGGCAGTTTGTCTCACAAACCTTTGGGTACAGTGGTCCTGGGCTGGTTTTGGTACACCTCATTCTTTATCTTCTTTTCTGAAACACTTTCAAAGGCAAAACTAAGTTTATTCTTTAGTATAAGAGGCATTCATTACATGTAAAGTTCTGCCTTTTCTTATTATAAAGGAAGAAAACTTATACTCTCTTTGTGAAAAGATCTGTTTCAAGAGACAATTGAGATCTTCTTGAAGAACACTTCAGTAAGAACTTAAGTTTTTAAAGATCAATGCATATATTAACAGCTTTAAGTAACAGAGTGGGAAAACCTCACTCACCTTTGTCAGAAATCAGATACTCTGTGCCTGTGTTTGCTGGTAGATGATGTATTGCTCTCAAAGTACCAGAAAAGACCTGAGCAGGTTTTTTTGATTCTTTCAGGTTAGGCTGTCAACTGCATGATTGCTTTAAACAAAACACAGGCTACTACAACAGGTTTGCTGCCTACCAGATCACGTTGCACATTTGCAGCTGGTACAACACTACATTTTATAAGTTAAGAAATGCAACTGCATCTGAACATGAAAAACATTTTAAAGTCAAGATATGTATATTTACTGTCACACAAGGAATGCCATTAAGTTTCCATTCTACACACTCAGGTGAAAAATTTGTTAAAAAGTCAAGAAACAAAAAAGCATAAAATCTGTAATAGGCAACAATATACAAAGTTTCATATATAAAACTGTGACTTGTATAGTTTGTTATTTTCATCTTTTCACAAGAGAAAATTAAAAGAACCACACATCACTGAACTTCTACACAAGCTTCTTGTGTTTCAATGTCATTTATTGAGGAGTGAATGAGATACTGTCAGACATGCCAAAGAGACTTCACATTCAAGGGCTGGAAGCTGAACAGCTTTCCTCATTGAGTCACTGTACAAGTTGTTTTTGGGAATCGAAAGTGCGATCAATGAGGTCTTCATGCTCGATGTTTGTCTTCAGTTTTTCATCTTTTGATCTACTACCTTGTTGGGCAGAAGGACACTTTCTACCCTACAAAGACTCACACTCCAATTCATACAATTAACACTAGATGTAGAAAGGTTTATCTGTTATAACGTACATCTACTGCTGAAGGTCTTATGTCTAATGAGAAAATTCAACTTGTTTCCCTTTCACCATCGTATGGATGGCTGATACCGTTAGAAAAATACTCTTCAGTGCTATTGTAGGGTTTACAGGAAACTTCTTTCATGTTGTGGGATAGAAACTGATTTAAACACCGTTCTGAAAGAATGCTTCTTCCTGCTGCCACTGCCTGGAGGTTGCAGAAGAATGGCCTACACGCACTACAGTTCTGGTTTTACTCAGAAAAGAAACAAAAGAAACCTAAACAATAGGGTAAACGTTTATTTGGAGTTAGTTTTCTTGCAGATGATAATTAAGGCCCTTCAAGCAGAGTTCAGGAGCTCCTGTATGGCTGCCTGTTGATCTGCATTGAGCTGTGATATGCATTCTGTCCACAGTCCTCCAGATGTCTAGAAAAAAAAGAGAAGTGGTCTTTATGCAGCCTGAAAGTGTCCAAGGCACATCCTGAACTTTGCTAAGTTTACAAAGCTCAACATTCACTCAGCTCATTCCTGTAATATACATGCCAAAGAAATACATGAAATCTTCAGTGATACACAGCGCTACACAGGCTCAACTTGAGATGCTCCAAAAGGCTGAACAGCAGCAGAGTAATTGATTTGGAACTCCTGGGAACTCTCTGTAACAACCACGTGGGTTAACAAATGACACTCCTGTCTGTGTCAACCACAGCCTAAACCATGTGATCGTTTTGCACTGAAGTTAAAAGACCAATGTTCAGGCAAAACTGAATCACGCTTCTTCCACATGAGTGTTTTGGGCACTGGTGCAGCAGTAACACACTCAGAGCTTCAAGGTGAGCACTGGGATTACAGCATGATGTGCTACATGAGGGTGTGCAAAATTCTGCTGCCAACAGAGGGGCATGGTTCTGTAGTGAAAGGAAAGGTCAACTGCTTCCCAGAGAGAACTGCACAGCATCTGTCTGGGTAAATGCAAACCCTTCATCTGTGCTAGCACAGCCCTCAGCTGAGACATTAGCTTTTAAAGTCACCATCAGTGAGGACTGTTCTAATGGCACCAGAAAGATTGAGGAAAAAGTATTTACTCACTTATCAATAGAAACTGGAAGCAATTGGCACCCTGCTTTCTTTAGGATAATGAGAAGGGAAAAAAATTCCAGGTGATTGACTTTAGGTCTTTAGATTGGCTTTTGCAATAATGCATAATTTAAGTAAATAATAAAAAAAAGTTTAATTTATATTTGTTATATTTTACATTCAGTTCTATTATAATGCCTTTTTCTCAAAATTTAAAAAGTTTAAAAAATATAATATTTTTAATTCAAAAAATTAAAAAATAAATGCTCTCAAATGTAAGTTTGTGGGTTTAGTTTTAAATACCATTAGGTATTTTAGACTTTTAATCTATGATGAAATATTGCAGAATTAAATGTAGTCTTTCCAGCATTTTTTATACATATTTAAATTGATACTTTACACTGAAATATTTCTGGCCTGACAATACCTAAACAAAGAAGTTTATACTCAATTCCAATAATGACCATGTTGATCGTGTTAGACACTGGCAGTGAAACAGCTTACTGAGATAATTAAAAAAAAAAAAGTCTCCTGGAATCTGGGAAGCAGGAGCTTGTTAGCAACTCCACAACCTTGAAAATTCCTATCATAGTATAAGACTCTTACAGTTAAGTAAGAGTATAGAAGTCTTACAGCTTTACTAAAGTCAAAATACTGTGTGTGAAGAGAAATAGGACTGATAACACTGTGCTAAAATTGTATTTTTTAAAAAACATGACTTTTAAGATTTTGTTTTTCTCCTCAGTCCAAAGGTAAATCATTCAGCCAATGATGAAGGTCTTATATTAAAGTTTCTATCAATCCTGGCCAGAACCAGACATTGTTGTACACAACTAATCTATACGTGTATGTGCCACTGTATTGTTAAAAAAACCCAAATTTTGATGATTTGAGGTAAAGTGAACAAATGCATTAGGTAAATCCTAATACAAAGGTGCATTTCTAGACTTTCAGTACTAACAGCAAGGATTTCTATCTGTCAGCCAGAATCTAGAGCAGTCACACTACTTTCACTTTGAAACTTGCTCTATTTCCTTCTCTTTATGCCTTCAGAATTTTAACAACTTTTTCTACCAGACAGAATGGATCTCTCAGGCTGACACACTCATACAGGTGACTCGATTCCAATATCAAGTGTTCCTAAAGTTCTTGAATCTGAATTTTGCCAAAGCCGGTCAGGTAGAATAATTGAGCAGGTCAGGTAGCCAATAACTGAAGATCAGCTACATAAAATCCTCCATGCTTTTTTATGAGCAAGATGCTTACCAGGCACCTTTCTCTCATTAGTACTACACCCACCCAACAACATCTGGCCCTGGAGCAGATCTGCACTATCATTTACAGCACTGTAGAGAAGCACTCTAGTGTTTTTAGTGTTCTAATTTTAAGTACCTGGACATCCCCACCATCACTGACTCATTATGGCATAAAGGAAGTGAACCTTACAGCAGTTCCCCAAAGGCAGGGAAAACATAGAACAGCCATCTATATTTGCACAAGATTGAAAAGAGCAGTAGTATAATAACTTGTGCTTTGCAGTCGTTCTCTAACAAAGAAGTCAAGCTGCTGCTGTACTAGAAAGTCACCACAGGATGCTGGTGACCCTTACAAGAACCACATCTTGGATCAAATCCTGCAGTACAGTTCACTGATAAAAGGACACAAAGATTTCTCTGCAGATTCTAATTTCTGACTCAGAAAAAAACCCCACAAAAACTAATACTGGCTCACATATTAATCATCTCGCTGCATGAAAGTTAGTTATAGTTATTTTATTCAAGTGCAGATGTCACCAAGTTTTATCATTAATCATTCAAGGAACCTCAAAGGATCTCCAAGATCACTGGTTGAACCATTATTCTCTAAGGAGATAAGGCTCTCAAAATTGGTTTAACAGTTTAGTTCCTTCTGCAAGCAGATTCTAAATGTTCCCTTTATACTTCAGCAAGCATTTATTTACCTGCACTTGGCGAACAACATTAGCCAGCCGCTTGGTACATGGATCTTCATGTTTGATAGCTTCGTGGATTTCACCATCCGCAATTATACCAAGTATTCTGGGAAGGTTGGAATTGTTGGGACCGAGGACAATTGGGTTATTGCTGTTACAAAAGATATATTGCAAAGGAATTAATGTTTATCTAAAAATAATGTAAACACTCGACACATAAGTGAAGTGATTTTGAATGATCTTATTCTAAAGCTGCTTATTTAGGTTTCACACAGCTGAATAAGTACGCACAGCTTTGTTGCCTGCTGACAGCATGTTCCCCCTTCTTTTAATATTTAACCAACTGATTCTTTACTCAGCTTAAACTTTATCAGGAAGAAGTTCTGAACTTTACAGAATGGCTGAGTTCCATGCAGATGGAACTGTAAATAGTGTGACAGAAATACCCTGCCTGAAAGGACTTAATTCTTCTCTCTGTGCCTCCCAGGACATTGTGTTACTGGAGTCAGGAGCGCTGGTAACTTCAGCTCTCTGCCAGCACTCTCCATGACACAGCAAGCAGGCAGTTCTGCTCCCTCTTTCCCAGCCAAATGCTGGAGTGGAGGAGTATTAGCAACCAGGAATTTGTGTGGAACACATGATCTACTTCCAGCCCTGCCCCCTACCGTTGCTGGAATGCAGAGGCTGTGAACGTAGCACTGGCAGAGCTCCAGAGAAGCAGGTAGCCAGGCTGAGCCACCTGCACAGAGGCAGGTACACAAGTGTGCTGGTACTGCAATTCTCAATGTTCCTGTTCACATGCATACCTGGCAGCATTATTATGGTGTCTGTCATCTGTATCTCACTGTTCTATAATCAGTCTAGGGACCTCAGTTGCCATTTTGAGACCCTGCCTTAATAAAGCACCCAGAGATACAAGGTATTCACAAAATAGAAAAGACTGTAAGAAATCTAAGTTACTTCCCTTATATTTTTCTCCTAAGATGTAATACAGTTCCAGCCACAATGTGCTTACTACAAAACACCTCAGAGGCTACATTTTTTCACTCATTTATGAAGTGCATCACACTAGAATAGCTGTTTACTTTTTTTCTTCCATTTTACCTACAGGAGGGAGCACAAACCCAAAGAATAAACTGTGGGATAAGACGCTTTCAATGATAGCTGAAATAATTATTAAGGGAGATAGCACTGTACTATGAATTTTTCCATATTATTTCTCTTACTTTATATTCCACTTTGTTGGAAAGTAAAAGGGTGCAAAACTACTTAAAAGAAGGCTGCAAGAGCATGTGTGCTGCTTTTAAGAGGAAAAACCTGATCAGTTACTGGTCATGATATGTAAGCAGAGTATCAAAAATTTTTCCCGAAATTTTCTGTAAAAGTTTTCTGCAGATCCTTTGTCATTATGGATATATAAAGCAGCCAGGATTTTTTTCCCAGCCATACAGATGCTATTTAGGACAAGAACAGTAACTGTTTAAAAAAGCAGAAATAACATCAGGAAAGGCTCAGTTCTGACATTTCTAATTATCTTCTCTAAACTATATGTAGATTAACCTCATAGTTTCTCAGTTTTGGAAAAAGAGGGCAAGGAAAGAGCATGCAAACAGGCTTACTTTCTGCATTAGTGTGAAGACACTGCCTTACCTCTCAAGTAAGTCACACAGATAATTGAAAGTATGAACAGCTTCTTCTTTGTCTTCATGAAGTGGAAGCCATGATAACCAGTGTGGAAGGACTTCTTCAACATTTATACAGTCAGGTTTGAACTTCATTATCTTTCCTATTGCTGAAATGCAGTTTTCTGTTGCATTGACATTCTCTTTGGCTTTGGCATCTGGTGACTGAATGACTCTCACCAGCAATGGAAGCGCCTCTAATTGTTAGAAACACAAGAATGAAGTTTAACTGCACAATCAAGCTATACTTTATTATTATCACAAATTCTACTTGAGATGATTGTATGTATTAAAACCAGGATTTTTTTGTGTTCCAAGCACTAAAATATAATAATTCCAATGTTCCACTGCTTCTAAATTCTTCTCTGCTCAATAATTACCATATGAAAACCAAACAGATAGATAAAGCTCTGCAAAGAAACAGAAGAAAACAGCTACTGCAAAACTTTGAATTTGCTTTAGAAGTTCAGAAGAAAATAATCTTCCCATGTCTCTCAACAGGAGTTATGCAATCTAAAACACACAGGACACTGTAGATAGATGGCAAGCATTATCTCTTTCATTGAATATGGTCTATAAACACAGGAGGAGGAAAAGCATTGCTACAGTGACATTCTCTGTGAATGTCACTCCTTCATTCACTGTGAACTTACAGTGCACATCCTCAGTGTATGCCTGCTGTGTATCCTGTTGCTGGTGGGCATATCTGAATATAAAAATATGTGTGGATGTACACATAGACACCTCCCACCACTAAAAGGTGCCCTAGGAAAAGGTCATAGGAGTAATCTCACCTGGTGAATCAACTTGGCATAGTTTAGATCATAAAAATCAAGGAAAGGAAAAGTCTTTCAATAGAGGAAATATGCCAGTTTTCTTCCTAGGTTAATAGCAATTATATTTTTTTAAACAGTCATGTGGGTAACAACACCCTTCTAAATGAACATTAATGTCACATTTTTAGCTACTAGTGTCCATGCAGACTTCCAAACACACTACATGCAAGCAGGAACAATTGTCCAAGTGTCCTTCTGCTAAAAATAAAATGCTAAAGCTGTGAAATTCTCTATCAGCACAGTAAGCAGGTAATGGAATTGTACAGAAAGCACACTTCAAAATAACTCTAATTACTGAGGAAGAGTAAGACCTCAAACTTCTGAATTTTGATGAGTAAGTAGAAGCTTTGCAGTTAAAGAATATACAATCCACTTTCTATATTAAGTCTGCTGCATTAGATTTTTGAAGAATTAAGCAGCTATGGAAAAGCTGTTAAACATTACAGAACTACAGAAACATCAGACCTGCTAGCTTATGTGTACTGAATGCAGGATAATCATGCTTCTTTTGACAATGGAAGACCCATCTTCTGTAATGTTATGCTTTTCTCCAAGGACTGACTGCTCTGACATCTGGCACCACCCAGTTTTGAGGCCACTGATGTAATTTAGGAAGAAATCCATGCAGTTGATTGATACAATTTTCACAGAGAACAGCTAATTATATTCTTCCACCAACATAACAGAAGCAACCTTGCCAGTTTGATCAATTGTAACCTTGTATCCCCATTGAGAAAGTGACTTGTTTTGCTGTAGTTTTTCCTTCCATCATAGTTGATTGCCCTTTATGAAATCTAGTTTTTGACACATTTGTTTCATCAGGTAACTCACATGCCATTTACAAGTTCTGGTTATATTCCTGGAATTTTTAAACTGACTGCCAGAAATGCTTATATCAATACCTCTGCTTTTTCCGAAAAGTATTTACATACTCTTCAAACTTGCAAAAGAACAATACGCCAGTGCTATATATCAACCAGTAAAGAAAATAAGTTAAAAATAAAAACAGACATGATGTTTTTCAGAGATACAGCAAAACCTATGGGGTAGAAAATGTCTCATGACATGGATTTGTTTCTAATCACAGCATATCTTCATTTGTTAAAATAAATCACAAAGTTCTTTCATGTATGCACTAAAGGATTTAGAATACTTTTGAGGTATCTGCTAAGAAACTGTATGCTGTAAAGCTGAAAGTTTATTTTCTCTAAAATTCCACTTAAGGAGAAGTCAGGTGTCTGGGCATAATCAAGGATTATTTGTCCAAGTACAAAGAGAAGGATCAAAGATTTTACAAAGTTTAAGTGGGGTAAGATAAAGTGTAATTAATGAAAAATAAAATTAGACTTTAACAGATGCTAAAAAGCTCAAAAAATTTCAAAATCAGAACTGTCTAGACAATTCTAAATTTTCATGCTC
Source organism: Pyrgilauda ruficollis (assembly GCF_017590135.1). Taxonomy (NCBI): domain Eukaryota; kingdom Metazoa; phylum Chordata; class Aves; order Passeriformes; family Passeridae; genus Pyrgilauda; species Pyrgilauda ruficollis. The sequence continues at coordinate 2,566,962 of NW_024525934.1, read as the reverse complement.
TTAATGATTCATTGCAAGGCTTCCCACACTACTTTTCCTTTTCTTTTCAAAAAGACACCTTATCCTGATTGTTATAATGTAACAGTTACATTAAAAATGAAAATTACAACTCTGATTTATGTAGGCAAGACTTGTGTCAATCCCTACCAGATGATTGTTATTTTCTTACATCATCTAATTCAGCTTTCATTTAATATTCATATTAATGAATATGAATATTAAATATGTGAATGAATATGTGAATATGAATATGTGAAACACATATTTTAAATACATACTTAGATGACTATATATTTTCTTAAAAAAAAAGAAAAAACCCTTTGATAGGGGGTGCTACTTAGTGTGCAAAATTAACTTTGGTGACTGGCAAGAAGAGTGCAAGCAGACAATAATTTCTTTAGATTTAAGATGAATTTGAAGTTTCAAAGAAATGTGAAACATTCAGAAGGAAAGCAGACAAAGTGTTTCTGATAAGTACTCTCACACCCGTTTCACTTCTTACTTTACAGAAATCAGGCTCCTTTTTATATAATCAGAAAGCAAAGAGCCACATAAGTCATATTCTAGGCTATTCCTTAATATATGTCTCTTGTGTAGTTTTTCCAGACATCCAAAGGCTTTTGCATTAATATGTAACCACATCAACATTAGCAGAAATCATCTATGAGACAGCTGTGTATCAAAAATGTTTTTTGTGAAATTAACATTTGCATGCCAGATCATATTTTAAAAAAGAATATGTAAATCAAGTTTGCTAAGCAGTCAGTGCTGCAACAGAAATGCTACTAAGCAGAACAATAAAAGCCTGAGGAACTCGGGTACTTTATCATTCAATCCATCACCAGGATACGACCCATTGCACTGCCAAGGGGAACAGACCTCACCATCAAGAGGTGAGCCATTCCTATTCCTTCCCGCCAGCCGCGGCGCTCAGGGCGCCCGGCGGCCGGGGTCCGTACCTGGGCAGACGGGCCGGTAGCTGTCCCCGCCGAACTGCGCTATCACTCCCACTCCGTAGGCAGCCGCCTGCCGCACCTCGGGGCTGCTGTCACACACCGCCTCCAGCATGGGCCGCAGGAAGTACTCGGCGTACTTGAAGGAGGCGGGGCTGCAGTGCTCCACCACGTCGTCAAAAATGCACAGCCCCCACTGCCGGTCCGGCCACGGCCGGTGCGGACACTGCGGCACAAACACCCGACAGCTGAGACACCTCGAGTTATCGTACAGCCAATGATTACACCAACAACAGTCACAGCACAGCGGTCTAACACTTCTGTTAACATCTTCGTGGGCTAAATTCAATCCTAAAACCATGCAATTTGCAGGAGTGATCGCTCCAGCAATACCAAGAACAAAACAATACCCAGGTGTCCATCTTTGCACCTCTGTTTCACACTCCATTACATGTATCAGTCTCAATTTTTCCCCACGAGTCTGCAACACTTTTTTGTCCCTCCTCCTGAAATCCATTTTTGAGATACTGGACAGTCTCTCAAGGAAATTAAATTTCTCAAAACAGTTGTGTGTGTCAGCAATCCTGGATCTTGCAACACAGATTTTAACAGCACGCAGCGACCCTGCTCAGAAAGCACAGGGTAACAACTTCATCCTTGAGCTAGAATAAACCTTCTATTTTGTAAAACAGTAATTGCTACATTCTATCTACCAATTTCTCTACAATTTCAGCATGGAAGGCATATTTAATGCATCAGAAAAAAATAACTAAATTCAAATTAAAGAAAAACAAGGTACTTACAATTAGGTTGACAATTAGTGGAAGCAACCTTTCAAACCATGGCAGTACCTTCTCCTTGTAACTACTGAATATTGAGTGCAAAATATCTGATACTTTAGTCAAAATATAAACATCACTGTCATCCTGAAAGAAAAAGGATACAATTCACATGAAGACTAACAATCTTTAATGGAGTGGAACTCACTTAAAGTGTTAAGGTGTCTAAACTAATGGAAAAAAGTGGGTTTATGACTTTTTTTGTAGTCCCAAAACCAATTTTTTTTTTCAAGTTCACTAATTTTCAATTATTTGTCTAACTGCAGAATGATAGAATAAAAAAATGGTTTGGGTTGGAAGGCACCTTAAAAATCATCTAGTTCCAAACCCCCTGCCATGGGCAGGGACACATCCCACCAGGCAGGGACACATCCCACTAGACCAGGTTGCTGAGAGCTCCATCCAGCCTGGCCCTGATCATTCCCAGGAATGTGGAATCCACATCCTTCTCCAGGCAACATGTTCCAGTGTCTTGAGGGACATCACTTGTTACTGTCATGTGGATATTGAGACACTGAATGCAACTTTTTAAACATGGCCATCCAGTCAATTCCTTATCTGCTGAATTCATCAAATATGGATCTCCTCCAATTAGTGACAAGGATGTTTTGTGGGACCCTCTTAAAGGCCTTACAGAAGTCAAGACAGATTACATCAGTTGTTCCTTAACCCATCACACAGTCACTCCATCACAGAACCCACTAAATTAATCAGGCATGATTTGCATTTTGGAAGCTGTATCAGCTGTCTCTAATCACCTCCCTGTCTTCCACAGCTGCCAGGGAAATGTGTTCAAAGCTCAGACTGGGCACAGAGTGAGACTGACTGGCAGTTCCAGGAGCGCTCCTTTTCACCCTTCTTAAAAATGTAAGTTGATTGCTTGAACTCAGTGGCCTAGGACTTGCAGGCTTGTTTCAGGGACAGAAAAATCAAATCAAGACAAAACTGTCTTGTGCAAATTTGCTGCTTCAATGGGTTCCCTTTACAAAAGGCAAAAGGCCTTTTTCCTCTTCTGTACCTTACCTTAAATACCCTAAGAAGCTTTTATGGAAAAATAAATGGATAACTGCCTTTGTGATAAAGACTGTAGCAAAAATATAACAAATATTATTCTATTCCTCTTGTTGTTTCAATTAATTGCTCACCTTGCCCAGTTAATACATCAAACTGGTTAAATAAAGAGCCTTACCTCAAAGCTATCAATTCAAGTAGAGGTGAGGATTATTCCCTGGACATACTTATGCTGGGAAAACTCTTAACTTTCTTCTACAGCAACTTCTGTTGCACTCAGTATGGTCCCTTTAACCAGTTTATACTTTAACAGGCAGGGAAAACAGTACAGCTAGTTTCTGGTCCCTAGTGACTTTCACCTTTCTCACCTGCTGGTGACAAACTAGTAACTATTTCTTGTGCAACAGGCAGCTTCCCACAACTGGATATTCAAACCCTTCCTAGTGAGCCAATTTCTGCATCATCAAGGCACAGCTCAAGCAGGAACCCTGGAACATGCACACAATGACATTAAGAGGCAGAGAACTGTTCCAGCACACGACAAGGTCCACCTAGCCTGGTACTGCCTGTTGATCAACAGCTGATAACAGATGCTTGGGGAAGAGAGTGTAACTCTGGCTTGGTGTATGCCTTCTGCTCTCCACCAAATCAGCAATTTACTTATTGCTGAAGTGAGAGCTGGATCTGAAACTACTGTTTGAACTTTCATGACTTCTGTGCTTCTTATATTTCTGCTGCCTTGAGGTAAAGGCTACATAAACATACTCTGAGACCAAAGGTGTACATGCAAATGTTACTCATTTGTTAATTCTGTCCATATGGCAAGTGATGTCCTCATCCCACACCTCCTTTCACAGGGTAATGCAGCCAAGTCTTTCTCCAGACTTTACAGAACAATCAGAAAACATTACAACATTTTTAAAAATGCCTTGCAACTCTGTTGCAGAGTGGGGACTCAGCTTTTCTGAAACTGCTGCCTGCTTGCATTTTCTCTCAGTACAGAGTGACACACAGGAAATAAAAGGGTCTTGGAGGCAACAAAAATATATCCTCTTGAATGCTGGCCTAATTCTAAAAAGCCTAAAAAGAGGGTCAAGAACCGCACTGTTATTTAAGACAGTATTTACATATGGGTATGATTTCTGGAGTCTGCATACAGGTTAAACTCATGTGATCAAGCTTCATACCTGCATTGTGCAGCAAAAAAATTCCTTAGTTCTTAAATTTACTGAGCCTCCTTTGTCTGATGTTATAAGCAGCAGTCATTCATTATTACTCTCTCTCCATACTAATAATGATTTAATAAAATTATTGTATCTCTTCTACAATCACATCCACTTTAAACTGTTAACTCACTTTGGTACCCTAGTGTGTAAGTAGTTAAGTAGTCACTTTGGTATTCTCTCATAAGCAATCACATGATGGCAGCTGTTTATCCTGCTGTCTTTCTGTTTTTGGGCTATTCTTTTCGAGAGAGGCTACTGACATGACACACCAGATGTCTTGGGATCAGAGGTATAGAGGCTCAAGGTTAAGAGCCACCCAGCTTGCAAGGCTCAAAGAAAAAGCAAGTCAGCAAGGCCAGACCTAAGGGACGACCTCATTGCAGCCTACAACATCCCCACTGAGGGAAGAGGAGGGGCAGGCACTGATTTCTTCTCTCTGGTGACCAGTGACAGGATCAAAAGGAATGGCCTTAAGTTGTGTCAGGAAAGGTTTTGGCTGGGTATTAGAAAAAGGTTCTTCCCCATGAGGGTGGTTGGGCACTGGAACAGGCTCCCTGAGGAAGTGGCCACAACATCAGCCTGACAAAGCTCTGGAAGTATTTGAACAATGTCTGAGGCTCATGGTGTGACTCTTGGGATGCCCTGTGATGAGGCAGGAGGTGGAGTCAATGACCCTTGTGACTCCCTTCCAACTCAGCTTTTCTGTAATTAAGTACTCTGCTGTCAAATCTGTATCAGTGTTAATATCATCCAAGAATTGTTTGAGCAGATGTAGAAAATAAAAAGCTATATCCTGAACTTCTTACTTACGCATATCAGACAAGGAAACCTTTCATATTTTCTAATTAATAAATGAAGTGTGACCCATTTCTTACTGTTTTGAAAGACTATGGTAGCAAGATTCTTCTATGAAGAAATAATTCTGAGGATGCATTATGCCCCCAATGAGTCAAAAGCATATTTCTACAATATTTCCATCCTGCTGCTTGTAGAGCAGAAAAACTCTTCAAACTAACTTACTTCATCTTGTAATGACTCTTCAACTTGCTCATCATAGTCTTCATCTTGTCTTTTCACTAAATTAAAAGAAAAAAATTAAACCACTGCCTTTCTATAAGTGCGTAAGAAGCCTGTGAAAGGGAAAAATTATGCAGAAACAAATTTAGAAAACAGGAAACAGTAGCTGAAGATGAAACAGGAATTTTCCATTTTTAAGAAGCTTCAGAAGACTTTCACAGAAAAGGAGGAAGTACAGGATAGTCCAGTTTATGAATGTGCAAAAATGCACATGAAATAGAAACAAACACACCAGCTTGTCCACAAAGACAAGACAAGAAGTGCTTAGAAACAACAAACTACTACTGCTTTGAGAAAACTGCAGACTTCAGATGAAAAAAAAACATGGAAATGATAACACCACAGATGTGCACTGTCTTCCAAGTAAATCTGACATTAACTTTTGATTAAACTACTGTATTGCTGAAAATTATGCCATCTTTATCCTCCAAGACCTCACAAATACAACTAATGGATTCTCTTGGTTCACAGTCCAACTACTTTACCTAAATATACAAAACAATGCAATTGAAACAGTTTTTTTCTTTGTGTTCAGAAATAATAAGAAATTCTGCTTTAAAGAACAGCCACATCCCATGTTAACAGGATTTGTGTTAACTTACCCTGTCTTAATTCTTGATTTTTAAAGTGCTCTTCTAGTTTTTCTTTCAGTATTCCTCCAAGTTCTTCAAAGTGTTCGTTGTTAAGGCATCCATCTCCCATTACCTCAATGCACTTGTGAAAAAAAAAACAAGCAGTTTTTCATCTTTAAAATTTAACATGAGCAGTCTTAATGAAATCTAAGCACACAAAGAATATTAATACATACTCTGGATCACTAGCAGGAATAATATTAGAACAGTCATAATGTAATTAATGCTCAAATTATACAAGTAAGGCACAGTACCATTGTACATTTCATACCCGTAATTTCAGTTGCTCATGGTTAAAATGATAAAATTTGGTAACTGTTTTAGGTTACTACTTTGGTGTTCTTGCAAAACAAAATACAACTTTTTCCAACAGCTGTAACAACATTTATAGTCACAACAAATTTCCTGTAGAGGAAGCCTTGCATTTGTTCGAGCCATTTAAAGGAACACCAAACGTGTCCCTTCTTATTTCAAAAAGCTACAAACAGTAACACCATGAAATTTGTAAGAACGTTACCTTTGCAAAAGAATGCATTATTTCTGAGAGGACATCAGACTCTGGCTCTGTCCCAATGGCTTTGATGAGAGCATCACACATGAAGTGCCACATCTGCGTCAGGTACTCCGGCCCACGAACCCGGGCACATTCAAGAAGGAGGGGCATCGACTCTGCGGCTGCCACTCGGACACGTGCCATTATTAAGGAAATACAGCCAGCAACACCAACCAAGTGCTTAGAATTTAAGACCCCACCACCATAAAGAAGTTCCTGGTTTCTTACCCGAAACTCATTTCATTACAATCCATGCATTTGATTTCTCAATTATATATAGATAAAATCATAGGAAAATGACACTGCCTGCTCTTTAGAAATGGTTTCAAGCCTGTTTCAGGATATGACAGAAAAGCTGTTAAGTTCTCTTGTGCTTTTTTACACAAACATCGCTTTTTCTACTGATTGCTTATTTAAAAAGAAACTAGGGGGAAAAGTAGGAATACATTGCCTAAAATAGGGTGTGTAAACCAGCATTCTCTGAAACCATTTCTGCTATGAAGTCACAGACTATTTTAACACTAACACTTGCAATTCATTTAGGAAAACAGCAAGCACAATTTTGATTCTAAGTTTCTGTTTTCACAGTAGAATTTGTTAATAGGATATCATCATGGAAATAGAACTTCAACAATGGAACCATCAGCTTTACAACTTGCTCTGTGTATTCCACAAATCCTTCTTTTAGCTCTTTTGCATAGCAAACCTGAAAAATAGAGCACAGATATGCCTCTTTTAAGGGATAATACTTACATTTTTCAACTATGTGAAGGTGAGAGGGAGATTGTTAAAAGTGTAAGGGGTTTTTTTTAGCTTATTGTAGAAAACATGGAATAATCCATTTCCCTTCCCCCTCAACTGTGGTAATTTGAGACACCCTGACAGCAGCATGAGTTCTCACTCTTAGGGCATGCATGTATTTTTCAAACTAAATTCCAAAACAGCAACATTTGCAAAAAGGAACTACTTTTTAACATATCCAATTTTTTTTAAGTTTTGTTAACAAAGGAAAATCATCTGTTAATTTAAAAAATCTTACACTCCTAAGTAAATAAACTGTTTTTAATCAAGTAAACCACACACAACTAAGTGCCTGTAATCCCAACTAAGCAGTATCACCCCAAATACTCTTTCATGTGAGACAAAAAAGAATATTTTGGTTACAAATTTTGGCTTCAGACTTGATTGACCAGAAACACATAGATGACCAAAACCAATTTATTACTCACCAGCATTTGGCATGCGGTTGCTTTTTCTTCAAGGCCTGCAGTTTTAATTCCAAAACTCTGCTGATCACCTATGCTTACAAATTCCCAACCATCATCATCGCTCATGTTCTCCATATCTTGTGCTGTTATACAGAGGGGAGGAAAAATAATCAAAAAGTGCTACAAAATAATTTATATCAGAGTTCTTTTCAAGCAAAACATCATCTTAAACCTACTGTCTAAAAGAGCTACTTCAGGTTTAATGGATGCAGTCTTCATTAAAGGTCCCATGACAACAGGAAGATACTGCTGAAATTCCTTTCCAAGAATTTTACACATTCTGGCCCATGCAGAGATCATGTAAGAAATCTAGAAGAGAGAAGGCAGAATTTTCAAGTCCCACATTTTATTTTAATGCATATTTAAAAGGAAAGTGTGAAGGAAATACATTACACAATAGGACTTTGCAAAAGAATTTGTCAGCAGTCCCTAAAGCTTATTTCAAAGAGAAGTAACCCAATATGCAATCCACATAAAAATGCATCTTCAAAAGACATTCCAAGTCTAACAACACCTTGGCAGCACCTCTGACTGAAGTTGCTATACATGTAAAAATGCGATAGTGTAAGATTCATGATTGCATTGCAAGTGCCTGTTCTAAAAAATACTTTTTTTTCCTGAAATATTTCCCAAATTTGAACAGTACTACCAAGCCATGTTCCTAAAAATGGTAAAATAGAGCAAAAAGTAAAAAAGGGTGCAGTACTATGTTTTCAGAGGAGTATTTGTTTTCAAATATACAAGTTAAAATAGCCCTCTGCTCATTAGAGCAGCTGCTTAACAAGTCTTGTTGATCTATTTATAAGAAGGCAACAGCAAGCTCAAATTTCTTCTGCAAATATAGGTCCTGGAAGTCTCATTTCCTAACCATGCATCTGTGAAAGATTCTAGGGCCATCTCAATGTCAAGTTTTGTAAGACAGGCTGGACAACTAGCCTGAAAGGCCAGGGAGGGGGCAGAAACATCATGTACACAAGGAATGTTTTTAATACCAATGAGCTATAGAGACACAATTTTAACACACCTGTGGATCATCATCTTCTAGATCACTGAAGTCTGTTTGTGTCTTCAATAACAGCTGCATTACATCTGATGCATCCTGCATAAACTAGACACAGGAAACAACTACATTTTTAAAGGCAAATTAAGATGCTACTTCTCAGAGACTTAAATGCTCACTTAAATTAAACTTTTTCAGGCACCCACATACAAAACTAAGTTCCCTTTGAAATGCATACATTTTGCCCCTGACACTGCCTAAATGTGATGCTGTGTCATTTTAATTAAAGAAAAAAAAAATCACCAAAAAAAACACCTCAAAGGAAGAAAAAATTTTTGCTTTCAACATTTTTCAGTGTGACAAGAATTACTTAAGCTACAGTAAGATTCTATTGCAAATTTGTGAACCTAACCAGCAACACAGTCACCTCAGAAATGGAAACAAAGACAAGCATAAAAATCAGCAACAATATAGCTGTATGTTTAACAAGTGAGTATATTAATTCAGTGCCAATACCACAAAAAATAAAGGCATTATAAAGTGTATTTAGACCATTCTATAAAATCTAAGCTCACCTTTTCTTTGCCAACAGCAAGACCAATTAGACTGATGCATTCAATAGTCTTTCCTCGTAAAAGTCTTAATTCCTTCTGAACAGCATTTTCAACAATGTGTTTTAAGGAGGGCATAAATAAATCATAGTAGGGAACAAACTTCTCCTCCACCGTATCTGCAACTGATGCAATTGAAGTCACAACTTGCTCCAGAACTAGCTTAGTGCCTTTCTGTATCAACTTGGAAAGAAGAAGAATAAAGTGTTATATATTAAAAGCACACATTTTACTTAAAAGCCTGCCAAATGTAAAAATCTGCTTTTGCACATATGCTAATTCTCATCAGTTTAGACCAACACCAGCAGATATGTGTACTGGCTCATTTCTGAGGTCTTAGTTCAGCTATACTTATTCTGCTAATGTGACAAGGCTAACCCTCCATCAAATAATTTGCTTAATGTATTATACCTCTTGTAATTTTATCACCATAATGGAATGAAGATGCTTCACTAGATTATCCAAATACGGAATAAGCAGTGACTTGGGACAATCTTCAGTGAAGTTTATGAGTGCTGCAGCTGCATGGGCTTGAACACGCTGGCTGCCTTGATCCTCCATGGTTTGAAGAAGAGCTCCTATCACCTGAAAAAGAAACACTACTTTTCAGACAACAAGTTTCTGAAGGGGACGTAATTTTACCACCTGTTTTCCCTACTACTTTACTACTTGCCTTCTCATGAAATTTCTTTTGAAACCCAGGTGCAAAGTCAGTTGCCATTTGTCCAACAGCGTTACAAGCGGCGTATCTTACTCTGGGATGCTGAAAAAGTATTCCCGTTGAACAGTTAACAAGCAGTCACAAGAGCAGAAATGAAAACATTTTGATATAATTACTAGAACAATACTCACAGGATCCTGAAGGAATAGCAAAACGAAATTAACTATTTCATTTAAAATTCCCTCCATCTGTTGGTGGCAACCTTCTCCGATGGCAGAGAGTGCCATCAAGCCAGCGTGCCTGTACTTCCAGTCAGCTACAGAAGAGTGAAAATGAAGTATTACTCATTTTGGAAACTACCAAGGACCACAAAGATTAATCACCTTTTCTTTGCAGAGGCTGGCGGACACAGGAGGAGGCAGAGTGAAGAACAAGAGATGGAAGGAAAGTTAATACATCTACTTGATTTGTTAAATGCATTTCCATTTCCCTCATACATACTTCTAGAGATGCACAAAAAATTGAGTGTCTAATCCAGGCCAAATCCAGACCTAGAAAAAATAATTTTTAACTGCTGATACAAGTACATACATAGTACTAATACCTGGAAACAGCATTTTAATTAAATGAGCTGACCAGGCAAACATCAAGACAGTATTTTTAGTATTTTTATTTCCCTCTCCCCCATCTTTTTTTCTGTTTTAGTATCATTGGAAGAGCCCATATCTTCCTCAGGAAAAAGGTCTAATGACCCAAACAGTATCTGAATTTAAAACAAATAAATGACTGGTATTAAACTTTCCAGCAGTCTTCTCAAGGCTGTAGGAACAGCAACATTCAACTTACGATGTAAACTTTCCCCACCTCCAAGTCATATTAGCCTATTCTCAGAATAGTGAGTATTGTTGAAATGTATCTTTCATGCCCCTCTCTCTTTATTTTGAGTAACATGTGAGAAACTCCAATTTCTTTTATTTCTTTTTTATAAAAATCTTTCTCTGTGCTAGAAATCATTGGGATTATAGAAGAGGAAGCCACAGGAATAAACAGGTTTACCAAATGACCTGTGGGAAAGGCATGTTACAGAACTTATCTCCCAAAATAGCTCAGTATTTCATTATTGTTAATAACATTTTACATTCCTGGAATGAAGAACATCACAGTTCAGAGCAGTAGAATCCTGACACTCAAGCTTCTGTCTGACCAGGATGCGATGAAGTATCATCTTGACAGAAGGTACAACAGAAAGGCAGCAGTTTATTTTGTGCTATTTCAGTTCATTAGATGTTCCTAGTTAAGCCTACACATCATCACCCCCACTGCATTACTGTTAGCATGTATTCCAAACTTGAAATTAATGAATCTACAAAATGAAACACCATCTTCTTTGGACCATCTGGCCACTCAATCGAAACTCCAAAGCCTTAAATTATTATTTCTTACAAATAATTATAAGAAAGAGGGGATAATAGAAGGGAAAGTTTGACTTCTGAGAGTACTGTCAATGTTTTAACCTAAGTGTCTTCATCTTTCCTCCCAAGTCCCTACCAGGGAGAGCTACAGCAACATCTTCTTCATTTCCCTCTTCCAGAGAGTATTAATGGTTATGGACAGCTCTGACCCACAAGAAAACAAGCATCAGGCATGCATTTCATGACCTCCCTTTCACAGGAGTCAGGTCTTTCAGTGATGATTAGACTCTACACTTCTCTGAATGTACTACAAAATCAGCTAGTTGCTGGCCTAGAAGCTACCAACACTGAGGTTAGCTCATTTCATTAATAAAACTTTCTTTCAAAAAAAAAACCAAAACAAAAACCTTTTATTCCAAACAGACTTTGTAAGTGTTCACACACAGCAGGTGCTACCTTGAGTAGCCCTCTGTTCCACACCCAAAATGCTAACAGCCTTTTCTGGACTGGGTTTTAAACAAAGAAGGCAGAAATAGTACCCAGAACTTCTGTGTTATCTTCTACTCCAAAGGCTCAAACCACAGGTCAAGTGAAAGAACTTGAAAGCAATGCACAGTATTTTTTGTATCATTGGCTGAGCAGGCATTACAGGTATTTTAAGAGCAAATGAAGCATACAAAACAACTGATAAGAATATGTAGAAACACCTCAGGAAACAAGTACTAAAATCAGCACACCAAATAGACAGACAGCCTATACCAATGACCTCAGTCCATCAAATTCCAAGGGGACAAAAAAAAAATCAAGTTTTCCTCTATGAACTGTAACGTATTAAAACTTCACTTAAATGCAGCACTTCTGAAGAAGTAAAACCACTGAGCTACAGAAAAACAGGTGGCACTTGAGACAAACAAGGTACTGTGAGGGTCTGTTTAGGGATTTAGAGAGAATATTCTGCAATAGAAAAAACCCAAGTCTTCCCTTGTTTTTATATAATTCCCAGTGTTTTAAAAAAAATTGTTTTTATGACATCTCTGCTCAGCTGTTCATGTACCAGAAAAAGTGTTGTAATACACTCTATGTAAGTTTAATAAATGAGTCTAAGTATAAAATTTCAAGTTCACAGCATTTACAGTTTTTGCTGCTGACATCAAAAGTGGAAATGTATAATGACACATCAAGTACCTAAACACAAAGACTTAAGAGGTATTGAAGTTCCTGGAAAGCACAGAATTGTTAAAAAATAATAAAAGAAAATGCAGCTACTTACGATTCTGAAGCATTTGCATAATATGTTCTTTAATCATAGGCAAAACAAGTTTCCCTCCAAGGCCACATGCCATCCTGTCCAGTGCACTCTCACCAGCCACTGCATTGCTAAATATCGATTACACAAATATCAGTGGTTTGATATCTACAATAAAACAAGCAGTCCAGCAGAGAGCTCTTCCCTGCAGTTCTAGTCTTCAAACGTTTGTCATCTGAAGACATGAGCCTCTTTAAGTAAATAAACCATACCCAAATTTAAAAACACACACACACCAGTCACAAAATGGTTATTTACTATTCACTGAGACATTTGTTATCTGCAGGCCACTGATTAAGTCTGCTACCAAAGAAACTTGAGTCTTACTAGCACTAGGTCCAAAGGTACAGACTGAATTTCACAGCAGTTACATACACCCAGAAAGGTGAAACTAAATTTACAATGAATAATGTCGGCCATTCCTTTTTGTCACGAGAACATAAACCAATTCAGACTTGCTATGATTCAGGTGAACCAGCAGAATTCAAACTTTGGCACACCAGAGATCTTTCTTGGATGGCTGTACTCAGTAGCACGGTCTCTTGTCAATGACTCGGGCAGAAAACACCCAGTCCAGGTGAGGAATTTGTGACTCTTGGCCAGTTACAGAAGTTAGAATAGCCCAACATTATCTGTGCAAAGTGATTTGCTCCACCCAATGGAATTATTCCCTACAAAAAAGCAAGAAAGTTTCCAGGACACAGATAACTACTGTTACAGTCTGGGTATGGCTGGCAGTGTGGTAACTCAAGGTTATTACGTCCATCCTAGACATCCACGATGATGAAAACGTTGAGTAATGGTGCACAAAGGGATCAATCTCCCCTTTCTTTAAAGTTTCAGTCAGTTGGGTCAGAAACAGTCCTCGTATTACTATGCTTGCATCCCCACGTCTCGTTACGAACGATAAATAATCTAGAAACTCACAAGCTGTGAATAAAGGTGATTGTGAAACGATATTGACAGCATTGTATTTGTTCCTCAGATTGGTCATGTTCAAATAGACACATCACCAGCAGGACAATAGAGCATGGGCACACAGGGTTAAACTGGAGCAAACTCATTAAAGTTAACAGCAGCTTGCATCTGAAATTCCATTCCTTGAGCTTTCTTCCCACCATTAATTCACACATTCAGCCTCAAGAAACAAAGATAGTTTATCTAGAAAAATGACCACACATCTTCCTCTAATGTTCACAAGACTTTTGCCAAGAAAAGAGGAAGTCGGATTAATCTTTTCCTCCTTTAGAATTTCACTCCTTTATAAAGCTGAAGCAACAAAAAAATGGAAATGCTAAAGTATTCCCTGCTGCTTTTGTGTGGGCTGACTCATATCCCCATTCATCAGATCTGAACACACCCTAACTAGGGCGAAGCCCAGTGATCATTAGCCTGTTCCTGGGTCTGCACAAAAATTTCAGTCTTCTTATGAAGCTACAAAACTCGAGCACCAGGAGACGTTAGCATACACATCAGCCACTGAGCTCTCCACACAGCAGCACCAGGAGTGACCCTGCTAAAAGAGAAACTGTCCTCACACACACGATCACCAGAGACCAGCTCATGTGCAATAGTTTGTGTCTAAGCCTGAAGCTCTCCTATTACTTTGAGGGCCAAAGGAGCTCCTTCAGGCTAAGGCTGTTGAGCATAACTTGTTTTCTGATCTGTGCTCACTCTACTTGTGACTTCTAACAAAGAAAAGGAAAATTTTCATTACAAAATCCATAGGCAGCTAAGCTGTATTTAAAAGAACGAAGTTACTCTGCTGACAATAAAGAGAAAATGACATGCCTCAAGTGCATGATTCAGCATACTTACTAAGCTGCCTAGAGCAAGCCATCTGAATAAATTTCCACACCCTGAAAGGCTTGATAAGGATATGAACTTAAATATTCTATTCCCCCTTGAAATTTTATTGACTGAAAAGATTCAAATACTTAACAAACCTGAATGTAGTGGTGGTGTCTGACACCTGTATAGCAAAATTTCAGCACTCAGGAAACAGGTTAAAAGGGTATGGTCTACCATGTGTGGGAGAGAAGAAAGGACAGCTCACTTTCAATTTCATAATCAAAGAGAAGTAAAAAGATAATTTCAAGTAAGGCAAAGATTAAATGGATTATTCCATAAATTCCTATGCGTCAGTTCTACAGGTGTCTTTACAAGCCTGCTATCTATTAGAAGCTGTTTTACAGCTCAGGGTAAAAGAACATCTCTTTATTGTCTATTTTCCTACGAAGATCTCTAAGTGTTCTGAGATAAATTGTCTCAAAACACTAATTACATCTGAGTCTGGATGAGCCAAGTATGTCAAAGAAGTGTCTAGACTGGTAAATGAACATCCATGTCTTTACAGAAGTGTGGAGATAGTTACCTCCTACACCTATTTCTGCTTTCTTCCACTTCACTCTAACAGCAGCTGAACAAGAATAAATGTAACAGGATGCTGTATGCAAACCACTGTTTTAGTAAAAAGTTGGAGCAAGCTACAAAGCATGTAGGAATAAGCAAATCCAAATGACTGGACATCTTTAGACCTTTCTTGCCTAACACACAACAAGATAAGCTATTGCCAGCCATACCAAGGGATGTAAAATAATAGCAAAATTGTAGTATTTTTAGACTAGGTGAAATCCAACAAGGAATTCTGCCATGTATAATGACATCCTTCCAAAGTCATCTTTTTTTGAAAACAACACATTTTCAAGGGCATAGATACAGAAAAATACAAAGACATTGGTTGTGGATAATTAAACAGGTCAATATGTTTCAACATGGCTTCCAGCTAACTTCAGGATTAGCCTTCAATTTAGAGGATTAGGAGGCACTGACTTCTGAACTGAGTAATATAAATGACAGAAAAAACAAAAGCTAAAGGCTTTGAAAAGCTACAACAGTACAAAACAGCAAACATGGGGACATGCAACTTGTCTAATTACAGCAAATATGAAAACTGAAATAATTTACTTCCTTGCTGAACACTGCCTAAGTAACCTACATATAAACTGCTCATGACTGAAGGAACAAAATTACAATAGTTTTTTGAATAAAGAAAAAGTAATGACTACAGGCATTTGCATTCTGCACTTTAAATGTGCCTTTAGCCACAGCCTTGATAAAACATTGAAACAACTGGTTTCATAATTACCTGTCAAAATCATCATCTGCAAGCTCATCTGCATTTGCCCAATCTTCATCTTCTTCCAAGTCAACCATCATTGCTAACATCTGAGGAACTGAAAAAAAACAGCTTTAAACTCAGTCTGATCTCTTAAAATAGATTCTCAAATGAAAAGTATGAACTTCAAGTTTTCTCATTTCAAAAATTTTTGAAGAAAACCAGCTTTTCTTCCAGTAGCAGATGGTCAGGTCTGTCAAACTGCATTAGCCAATAATCCAGAACTGATTGCCACAGAAGTACTTCCAGAACATTCAAATTGAGAGTAAAAATCTTGTGTATAACCTACGAAAACTCAAAAATTTTTCGTAGATCATGACAATTATAAAAAAGCAAATTCCTTAATAAAGTCTATATTCGTGAAAGAGTTAAAAACAGTATTATAGACCTTAAGAACTCTGATATACTTCCTTAATTTTTCTGAAACTTTTACATCATCTTTTGAACATTTACTAATGAAAGAGACTATTAATTAAGAATACTACTGAACCCTTAGTTTTATTAGCATAATAAATTTTGTTATCTATTTATACAGTGGTCGCTTAGCATAAAGCTTTTCTCTTACAATGAGGCCATGGTTTAGAACTTGAGATTTCCTTTTTCCCACCTAATGCAAATTTTTCTTTTGTATAATGAACATATCTTGCACATTATAATCCACCAGTTTTCTTCTTCTACTTCTGTAGACTGCCCATTCTTCTCATTCTAAGTCTTTATAGAGAATATTACACAGTCTCTATCACAGCATTAAACTACTATGCAATCAGCATCAGCTATTCTTACCAGTTCTCACAGGAGGAAGGAGCACAGTGGTTTGTCTGCTCTAAGTCTACCAGTTGCTGTGCCCTCCAGAAGCACAAGGGATGAAAAGTCTACCTTGTACTTCCAGAGCAAAGTAAGGGGCTCTTAAGCACTTCTTTAGTCCCTACTACACACCAATCACTTAGAGCAGTTTGAATTTACTATTGTTTATGCAACAAAGTATCACTTTGACCTGGAAACAAAATGTTTCAGTCAAATACTCAACCTTCGACCTTTAACAATCTTTTTAGCACAGCCTACCACGCATCTTGAAGACAGCTACCACAGGTAACTGCCCTTCACAGCAACCTACCTGAAAAACTAGTAGGAATCTAGTAACTGCATGCTGCTAGTGAGATTGACTGGAACTGATCAAGTATACTGCAACTGCTGAATTTCATAATACACCTACAGTATTGTAATCTACCACAGAGACAACACCCTAAGCAAACTCACCACCACATATCTGGACACATGAGAAACTTCTGGTCAACTGATGACAGAAAAAAATATTGCTCACTGATAGCACAGTAGATCGAGTATCAAATATCAAATTATGGATTTATTTGCTTGATGTGAGTATGTATTTTCAGACAGAAAATATTCTATGACTATAGAAACCTCCAGAGGGCTCTGACGTACTATCAAGATAACTTAACACACACTATGGTCTCTCTAGCATGATGTCCACATGTCAGTTTTATATACACTGATCAGACCTCAAAAACTGCCCAAGTCCAGAAGATTTTCAGACACAGACACACAGAAGTACACACAGCAAAAGCATGGTTTGTCACAAAAGCTAAGGAATTTAGAAGACAAACATCATCAAACATAATAAATGCTCTGTGGCTCCAAAAAGTCATGTCAGTGTTTGTTGCTACTAACAAAAAAGGCTGAGAACACACTCATCCAACACACTCTGGCCATCATTATGTCTAGAACCTACAATTTCTTGCTTCTTCTTAATGTTTTGCATGAATGTGGCTGCCAGGAAGTGTAATTTCACAGAGTTTTTAAAAAAACGTAGAGCGTGCATAGAAATTACAACATTGTCCCAACAAGCCCTCAACATTTAATTACTGCTAATATATAGACTCTTACAAACAAGTTAAGCATAAGCCCACTAAGCCTGCTTCTTATCAGAGCAATAAAACTCTCTGCAATCCTGTGAGCTCAAGAAGGGAAGTCTTAATCTAAGTGGACTCCTGAGCAGCTAACCAGCACAGAGGACACACGTTCCTAAACCAGCACTGTGCTCAGTAAAACCAGCACAAGATGACAACTTTGCCCAAGTCCCAGTGCTAGTTGTGAGTATCAAGTGATCTAGCAACTTCTCCATTGAATGAAAACAGAAAGCCTTTTAAACTCAGATACAAAGCCAAGACAAAAGCAGTCCTTTTTTGCTACCTTTTTATCATTCCCTGAACACAACTGCTTTACCAGTTCTGCAAAATAAATGTCTTTCTCCTTAGTGATACATTAATAATAAGACTAATTTTACAATGAATTGCAAATGAAAGGCATTTCTTTCCCATATGGTGCTTTATCTTAATAGAAGTATTTCATTCCTAAACAGCAACTAGCAATCCAAAATAACAGGAATACATTCTAAAGAGGTAAGAGGTACTTCTCTCCTGAACAAATAAGAAGCTTGTAATGATGTGGGGTCAGCAAGTGTCAAGCGTTAATAATTCCAACAAGCTACAGGATGGAGGGAAAACAGAGCGTTCTGAAAATTTACAGACTCCAAAATATGTTCTAAAGAACCTCTTCTTTAAAAAACTATTCTACTAGCAAACAAAACTTCTCATCAATATTTTAACACTTAAGCCAAGCAGATTCAGTTTGCAACATTTTCCAACAGTAGTTTTATAATTTTAGAGACATCTATACAACTTTCCTTATGCTAAGCACACAGAAAAATTGTAGTATTTTTGAGCTGAGCACACAGCAAAAGTTACCTTTTATGCAAGTTTCAGAAAACAAGCAAGAATTTAGACAAACACAAGTATGACAGGGAGGGAAAAGCAGGCTACACTGCTGTGCCAGGGCCCTGATCTAGTCAAGGAAAAGGTTTAAAAGGCAAAGAAACGCCAGTGCAAACAGCATTGATGCTGGAGCTGCCCAGAAGATATTTGTTTTTGGCACTTCAAATAATAATGCATGATTTTAAAAGTGCCTCTTTAAAGACTTTACCATCCACATGTTAAACAGACTAATTAGATTATTTCTATGTCTTTATCCCAGCACCTGGTTTTTTTAATTCACAGCTTTAACTCACCACTGCTGCTCAACATGCATGCTGAATTCCTTCAGTCTTGACTTGCCAGCACCACAGAGTATCTGGCCTACATACCAAACTCCAAATGTAGAACTTCAGAACTAAATGCTGGTTTTTTGTTACAGTAAAATTTTCCAAAGCCAGCTGAAAAGCATGCAAGTAGTTTTCCTTGGAAACATCTAGTAAGAGTCCACTGTATTCAAATTTTTGGTGCTGCATAGGCACGGATTAATTTATGAAGAGTTATAATAGGAAGAGGGTTACTCCATTAGGTGACATTGAATTGAGTTTTCTTAAGCTATGCGCACCAGCAAACTCTATGTTAGATGTGGTTTTGCCACTGACCAACAGCAAAGTCAATTTAATTTGTAAAAGAAGACTGTTTCTACAAAGAAAATGAGGAAAATACTTACTGGCTTGTGCAATAATATTTGTATGCCTCCTCAGCATAGCAGCAGCAGTTTCTGACAAGGCCACAATTACTTCAAGTGCCAACTGACGCTGCATGTTACTGAGACTGGCATCTCCACACAACTACAACCCAAAAGATTAGAGCAGATGGTTAGAACAGAGGTTTTGGGGTGGAAAAAATGATTCTTAAAAAAACACTCCTAGCTTTACCTTCAGGGTTAGCTGCAAAGTAGCTTCTAAATGTGGTCGTAAATACTTAGGAACAGAATCTGCAATTTCTACAAGGGATTTCAGAACAGAATCATCATTTTGGTAGCAGGAATCATTTAGAGCCTATAAAAAGATAAGATGGAGATAAGATTAAATAAAAACAAACAACATTATGAATAGGACCAGTGTTACAGAAGGAATTTCATTAATTGTATTCTTGTTTCTCTGAACAGTCTCATTTGGCATTAGTAGCTAAATAGCCAAAGCCTGAGGCCACAACAACTGACCAGAGTAAACTTTTTGTTAAAACTGATGCTCCTAAAAATGAACTAGCTGATTCCAGCAGATACAAGAAGATAAGAATCAAGCAGACAATTCCAAGAGAATGAAGTAACTTCATCAGAAGGTCAGTTCTGCAACAGTGAAAACCAGTGAGAAATCAAGAGACCACCAACCAGAACTAAGTGGCCGGGGACTGGGCCATCAGTGGCACACGTACAAATGAGAGACATGAATTGGGGTAGGGGTCCCTCTCTGGAGGCACCAGCTCAAGCTGTAACCTGAGAACTAACAGAACACAATTAATCAGAAGCCTTCACTCCAACGCTCAGCAGGATCCCAGAGCCAGACCCTGCTATGGTGACCTCTGTGCATAAGTCCACAACAGGATACTATGCAGCATCCAAAACTACAAATTTTCTACAACTAAGTTATGGCTCACAATGTTAAAATCTAACACTGCAGACAATCAGAAAGAATTAAGGTCACACATCAGAGGTTCCAACATGCAAAATCACTTGGTTCTGACAACAACTTCAAAATCCAATTAAAAGTACTCAACTCTGCCTGAATTCAAGAAGGAAAATGAGCCTAACTTCCCTTTTGCCTGTTACATGAGAAAAGTTTTGAATAGGTTATGCTTATAAACACCAGGAACCACAAGATTAAAGAGGTTTTTTCCAGACATGCCTCCAGAGCCACCAAATTAAAGCAGACCTTTCAGCCTTCAGTCACAGACATTGAAAAGAGAAAAAGAAATCAAGCTTTTTGCAACTATCTTTCCTAACCCATATCCACATTCTGAAAAGTAATTTAAAACTTTTAACTGATCAGGATGATATTTTACTGCCAAACCAGAACACTGTTACTCAATGGTGTTAGAATCCAGAAGGAAACAAAGCTCCAAAGAAAAAAGTCTTTACACTCTCTTCTGAGATTTTGAAACAAATTTTCATTAGCAAAGTATTTTATGTCTTCCTAATGTTGAAACATTTTTGAAGTGAGTAACTAAATAATTTTTACTATTTAATTCTATAATTCAACATTTTTGATAATGGCACTTCTATAACCCACACTTTCAAAACAGAAGCATCATCTTCTAGTACCAGAAATGTTCTGGGGAAAAAAAAAATCTGTCACGGTTAAGGACTTTTGGTCTAATATGTATAACACTCTGATTCTCTCAAAGGACAATAATATTTACTGGAATTTTCTTCAAAACTGTATTTTATATCAATTGCAACTCTGACAGTTTTTTAAAGCAAGAGTGGTTTTCTGAAGAAAGCAGCTTGAAATGAAAAGTGGGCCCTAAAAGGCAAAAGCACTTTCCTGTAGTATCAAACAATGTCCAAGGAAGTCAATGAAGTTCTATTTGCTTTTGCCTCCCTTTGCAACAGAAATCTTTGGGTAAAAGTTTCAACTGTCAGTTTTGAAAGTTCAACTTTCAGTACAAGATCTATAATGGTACTGCTGGAAGTACTGACATGCCAAGTCAGAATTTTATTTTTACTTTTTCTACCATGTCAGTGTTCCAACAAAATTAATTTCAACAGCAACAAAAAAAGCATCCAACTGTCTCCAAAGGTCACTCACCACTATTCTAACACATTCCTATTTATAAACTCAGATATTCATATCCATCTTGTGTTACCACAGCCAGAAAATCTAGTTCTTCTTGCAGTAAGTATTTTAAAAAGACAGATTTCATAGCACAGCTCTGTGCTCTGCATTAGCAAAAGAAAGCTTGAAAATGCAAGCCAAGTACATGTGTTGTTACAGTGTCTAAGTAGTATAAGAGTAGCATTGAAAGTTACAGCACACAGAGTGGGCTATTAGCCCAAAATCTAAAACTCACACACTATTTAAGTGCCACACATCAAGACAAATGGTATGACCACCCCAAACCCTGCCTTGCCCCCACATACACAGTACTGTAAGTAGCCAAGGTCCTCTTAGGCAGTTACAACTTTTAAACAACAAAATTGTTACTGACAGAGGCATGGACAGGGACTAACCACCAAACAGAGACCTCAATATCAAAAACTTATACACACTACAGCCCATTTTCAAGTTCAGATGATTTGGATAAATTCCTCTCAGTTTGCACTTAAGATCAAGCAGAATTCCATGAGTTGCAGATGCCAGTAGATTTGGCAAAATTTTTCTTCAGCTTGCCAGAAAGCACACGCAGTTTACAGCTCACACTGTCAACAAGAACCTGCTGTTCTGACTGTAGTGAGAAGTCTGCCTTTAATGTAAATTGAGCCTAATTTAAAATCACCAGAAGTTCACTTCCTGCGTTATCACAGGTACTTAGCTGCTTCCACTGTTTCTTGATATAGAAAGGGAAGTGTACTGTGAATTTTTCATCCTTCAGAGCCCAAAACATTTCTGTCTCTGGTTTGGTTTACAATAGGCTTCTCTGCAAACGTAGATAACCTTACACTAGAATTCAACTTTTGCTCAAACTCATCCATCCAAGAGATCTAATCCAGCCTCAGAAACTACATGAAGCTTAAAATCGCATTTTATTTGCAATTTCCTAATTTATCAAACAATAAAGATAATTTCTACAGACTTTTGTTTTCAGTCTAAGAATCTATGTTCAGAATAATTCTATGCTTTCCTCTAAAGTGAAGAGACACAGGATATCACAAGTCCATGAATTCCCCAATCACAGATTACTTCAAATCTCAGGATAGCCCATATTTGTATTTCAATATCATGGTTAATTTAAAAGCTGTATGATTTTGACCTATATACCTTACAAAGAATTTTAACTCATTTATCTCTGTAACACTGTGTAAGATGATCAGCACTGAGCAACTTTCCTTAAAACCCTATCAATTATCCTCTATTTGCAAAATTCCTTATTAGTCTCCACTTCATCTTGCTGGCAACTGCTGTCTGGCTAAAAGGGTCAGTTAATTCAGGCCTCAGCAAAAATTCACCAATTCACAGACCAATAACTTACATTTGTATATAGTCAATAGAGACAGTAATGGCACATTAAGTGTAACTTGTTTGGTTTCTTACCTGCAAGATTCCAGGTAGCAAGTCTGCAAAATGTTTAAGAAGGGGAGCATTGAGCTCATTAGCAAGCACAAATGCAGCTGCAGCTCTAGCAGACAAAGTCTTGATCTAAAAGACATGATTGAAGAAATAAATATGGGAAACTAGTACTGAAACATGCCTCTGTTAGTTTTTAACATGGGATTTTAAATTTTACTTCAAATTAAGGTAAAGTGATAAAGAAGACCTACAGCATCTACATTGTCTACAACACAAAAAATTTATCATAAGAGACGGCAAGTAGTCCCTAGTTTTGCTTTTTCTTTTAGTGGTTTTCATTTAATGAAAGAAAAGAGGAAAAAAACCCTATTGTTTTCAACTTCTATCAAAACTTCAAATGCGCATGCAAGTGTCAGTCTCATTTTTCAAGAAGTGTGATCTAAGTGTTTAAGACATTCCTCTTTAAAGGCATGACTTGTGGTACTTTAGAAAATGTTATTCAGTCTACTTTCAAAGGTCAGAAAAAGTAATCCTTGGGGGAGCAGCAAACTGAACCCATATATCACAGCAGGGTTTCCTATCCTTGCCCAGCATTTTCCATAACAAGAGAAACATTTTCAAAGTACAATTCTCTGCACAAATCAATTAATCTGAAGCCTTCCAAAAAGCAAGGCTTGCTTATACACCCTTAGAGCAAAACATGCACAAACAGTTCAAGGAGCTGTTGTATATTCAGAATTTTGAGATGTACCATGTACCATCTACATACAGATACTGTACCTAGAGACACAACAGACTTACACTGTTAAACAGAAAGGCCAGAAAGAGAATTTAACATGGAGTTTCTGACCCCTCAGTGCTGCTGGCTAAAACCCCATCTGCCTGGGGCCACTGCAACCGGATTTCTCCAAGCATACCTAGGGAAGAATCTGGGCCTAAACAATGCAGATATGAGCAGCCAGTCAGCTTCAGCACTACAAAAGAGTCTGAGCCTTTGTTTTGCAGCAGGCACAGTCAAAACTCTGTATGTACATAATTTTCAGGTAATGCAATTCTCTGGTTGAAATCTATGGTTTAACCTTTATGTTTGCGACTACTGCACTGAGTTTCTATGCTCAGAACATACTAAAATCCCAAAAGAACATAAAGGTCTTACTGAGGGATGCTCCTGATCTTGCATACACTGAACCAACATTCTCTTAATGACATCCAAATAGTGTTGCTGTTGATTCCCAAAAATCCCAGGAAAATTCCTAAGGATAAGACCAAAACATTAATAAAAATTCATACAAGTTAAGGTTAAACTACTATTTCAAACTTATCCATTATTTAAATTACAGATTGTAACTGTACATGTTTAAGTAAGCCACAATACAAGAAAATAAATGAAATAAATACGATTGCTAGTTAATTACATTGTGACAGTTTTTCTTTCATTTTCAGACATGATTAGGCTATCCTACAAAAATGTAGCTTACCAGAAAATATGTAGAGCAGCCTCACGCAGTCCCACATTCTGAGAGCTGACAGAGTCAAATAAGAACTTCAGAACTTCTGGCCACTGGTTGTTGCCATCTTCATCTACATTTAACACAACAAAGTTTTAGGATATGCAAACTTCAGAATGGTGAGATATCAGTGGTGCAGGAAAACCAATCATCACTGACTCCCTGATGTGAAGATGCGCATAAGTCACAATGTAAAATATTGCAAAATGTTTAATCTACAAACACTCCATAACAGAAGATGATTTCTGTTTACTGCTATATAGCAGCACTCAAAAAAAAGAAACTGATGCAATGTTCAGCACAATTCATGACAATTTACACAAAACTGGATTTATAAACCTTAATACAATCTCATCTAAACTTGAGCAATTTAAAAAGCAGCGTTTAAGAATCTTATTTTCATCTGGTCAAGGATAGTGTAAACAAATATTAGGTTCTATTATAAGCCACGGAATCAGTTAGCATATCACACGCAAACGTCTAAGCAGGACTAGAGAACAAGAGATACAAATACAACCGCTATCAATATGTAAACATTTTACTACAGTATCAATTTATATAAATAAAGTACCTATTAAATTCCTGGCCAATTCAGCGACTATGTCACATATTTTCTTTCTCATAGTGGACTGCACTTCTAACTGAATAAAGAGCAGCAATTCACTCTTGACTGACGTCTGATCCTCAGGTGACAAAGCTGGATAAACTTCTTCAAACGCAGATGACAACAGGCGGCGCAGAAGGACAGCTGCCATCTGCCGAGCCTGTTAAGGAGAAGTGTGTGTGTTAAAGTGTTTGACACGGTAATATGCTCCTACAAGGGAACATCGACATCATGCTTCCAAATGACACTTCCATTGTGGAGACTTCTTTGGTGAATGGCATACCTCTCAAGCAACAGATGACAATTATGATAGTGAAAAAAAACCATAGTAAAGAAACATCAGCTTACAATCACGTTTCTGACAATTACAGCCCTTCAAAGAAATAATGACAGTACTGAGGTATTCAGGTTTTTTCTACAGCAGAACTTCAGAAATATTTTGTGGCAAGTTAAGAACTTAGCTGTGCCATTGAAAGATCTTTCTATTTTAAATGGCCTAATGAAGTCATTATAATCCAGACAGGTTTTTCTGGATTAAAAAGTGACTTATTGGGGCAATTTTGTCAGATAATTAACCTGTAAACCCTCCTTCACATTCTCAAACAATTAACCCAAATCCAAGTCAAAACAGCTTTCAGTGTTTTGCAGGCCTATGATGAAACTCTTTCCTTTAAACTTGAACTTAAGCATAGGAACCTCAAAATCATGCATTACAATTTTGTATCCTGTATGTGTACAACTATTTTACAACAGTATCATTTACATATCCATATTCATTTACAATTGTATAAGAACTAGAAGCAAAAAATATAGTAATTCAAAATTAATAGAACAACACAGGTAGTAAAGGCAAAAAGACACATGAAGCTCTCTAAATAACTTGATAGAATATTCATCAATTGGTGTTTAAGGACACACAGTAATTAATAATCATCACCCAAACTTCTAAAGTTTAACACACGTAGCAAAACCTTATGTGTGCTACATTTCCACAAAAAAATCCACTCGATTTTTTCCTAAGATATTCTCATTTAATGTGCACATCAATGACAGTTTAATTTATAAGCCTTTGAAATTCAAAACTGTTCAATGAGCAGCAAAAATAATCAATTCAAATTTCTCAATAATGTTACTATGACATAACCT
The DNA here is from genome assembly GCF_017590135.1 of Pyrgilauda ruficollis. NCBI lineage: Eukaryota > Metazoa > Chordata > Aves > Passeriformes > Passeridae > Pyrgilauda > Pyrgilauda ruficollis. Next base: position 2,540,980 of record NW_024525934.1, on the reverse strand, counting down.
ATAGATGTGAAACACAAACTGCTGCAAAGTGTCAACTTCTAACATACCCTGTAAATATCAGGTATTGCTAAAACATCACCCAAGGTACTATTCTTATGTTCTGCAGTCTCCAAACTCACTGTCTTTTTCTAAACTACCCAGCTCTCTTCTGTACAGCTAAAGGTAGTGCACACAAAGTGCTCTGGACCCAACTCTTTTATCATTCCTTATCTCCTCCTCACCATCTCCAGTGGGGACTAAGGCCACCACATTTGTAAGATTAGCTCTTCCCTAGCAGATTTAAGGAAGGCAGCAGGTGAACAGTCACAGTGCCCACCTGTGCTGTAGCTCCCATCAGAAGCAAAGATTGTCTAGCAACAGGCTGTCATATGGGGAATGCGAGTTCAGAAGGATGTTCTTCCCCCACTGCCTGTGGGAATCTCACTAACAGTGTGTCAAAAAACTTTCATAGCGCTGCAATATAAGGGTATATTTCCTTCTCCCATCCTTTGGAGCACCAATATTGGGAAAGATTAAATTTTTCCTCATTAGTATGATAAACTTACATAGAAATGCCTTGAGTGGGGAGCAAGTTCACTGGGACTAAACAGGGCACAAACTCTGGTATTGTTTTCCCTTACTCAAGGCATTGTGTTACAGTGAGGATTTCCTGACACCTGATAATGACTGAACTCACATTTTATTATATTCTTTCATGAAGTACTAACAGGTGGACAGACAGGAAATAGAGGTGAAGACTTTATGCTTTATGAAAACAAGGATAAGAATTTCCAGCTCTGAAGAATTTAAAATATTAGAATACTGATAAACAGACTGATTGCAAAGAAAAAACACCAGTAGTAAGGCATACAGAAAGACACAAGACCAGCACTACACGAATTATCTCCTGGTTATAGTTACTAGCTTAGGAAAAAAACAATCCCCAAAATCTCTAAAGCAAATTTCAGTTTTAAGGACTGACAAATGAGCTACTGACTTCTAATAATAAAAAATGGCATCTTTTCCTCAGCAGATATTCACTTACATAGGAAAACTATCATTGTCAATTTAATTATGACAAACATGGCTGAATTAATGGCACCTCCAGGGATATTTCTTCTACTCTAAGAAAGAATATATGTATTTTTCACACACACCCCAAAGGTTCTTTTATGTTTAAGTATTTCAAAATATGTATTAAATAAGCATTTTAAAATTCTGCAATTTAGTAGCAATAGCTTTTAATAAGCAGAGGAACAATATAAAGTGTACATCCCCAAAGAAGAAATTCCAGCTGCCAATGAAGCATAAAGAGAGCACATTTTTCCCAGCATTGGGTCTTCTGCATGTCTAAATTACTGAGATGCTCACATACAACTAAAGTGTTACAGTTATTAATATAAAAAGTAGTCATAATACTCAAATTTCAACATACTGCTTCTGATTAGTAGAATTTATAGCGTGTTTAAAATGTTTTAGCATTTTAGGGATGATGGCAATAAAGCACAAGAAGAAAATCAATTTGTTGAGCAGGGCAGCAGCAGAATTACGAGCAGAAATCTGGGATGCCGTGCTCTCCACTGATATTCAAAGCATCCATGTAACCCTACATATTTTATAAGAAAAAGTTTGACTATCTTGTGTAGCACTGTCACACTGAATTTTACTTTTGTTTTATTGTTCAAGTCCTCAAGAAGGAAAACATGCAGGGATGGAAGTAAAGAACATTTAGCACATGGTTCAAAGATGGACTTGCACATTGTCATTCAGAGATCTAGTCCTATGTGGAATTCAAAGCACAAAGTGTCCAAGATCCAGAGACAACTCAAAGGCAGAACTGTGGTGCATCCGTGGGCTGCCTTCCTTCCCAAAGGCTAAACTGGAAGCTGTCCACAACAGCAGTCTTCAAACTAAGAAACGCATCCCTTCATGTGACAATATGGACAGAGGTCTGGGAGAGGTCAGGGCCCTCCAAGAAGCTGTGAGTACAGCAGGAACAGTTTTACAGAGCATCTGTTATTTTACTAGTCATCTGTAAATCAGGACACAATCAAAACCTGCCAATCCAGAGTTAACCAAGAAAAAACAAACACAGGGGAAAATGCAGAACTTCTGCTCCTCTCAAAGATTTATGTGGAAAATCAAAACTGCGAAGTAACAGCCTAAAATATTTAATATTTAACAAATAAAATAAATCTATTCAACTGTGAATATATATCACCTTTCTGTACAGCCCTTTAAAATGCAGTTGGCATAGAAAGTAGTCTTAATTTCATAACAGTGAGACTACAAGTGCAGGAAGTAAGGACAAGCCCCTCCTCAGACTGAGGTGTACAAACATGCACATCACCTGGCACAGAAGAGTTCTAACTGCTAAGTCAGATGCTTCCCTCCACTTCTGTGACAGTGTCACTTTGCTATTAGGAAAGTATGAAATAAGAACAGAGGAAAGAGGTGAGTATTTCCATAGTTTAGGCATCTGGTTAGGAGAAAACCTGTCAAACAGTCAAAAGAGTTATTCCAAATCTAGCTTAATGGCATTTTCTATGTCAAATACAAGGGGTACTTGGCAGCAGGATCTGCATCCCTGTTTCTCCATTTAAATGCCAAAACTACTGGGTTGCAGAGGCATGACTTCCACAATTGCTGTCTGAATAGTCCTACAAAACTTATACTCTCTACAACACAGACACCCAACTCATGCAAATAGGACGGGGTATTTTCTTCAGCATAGTTTTCCTGCAAGGAGGTAAAGCAATACAAAGGCTTCAAGATGAAGAGGGATCTGAACCCAGCTTTCACACAGCCTGGACAAGGCACATTTAAAGTTCTGAAGCTCCTTCCAGCATCCTGTGTTTGGTGGCACTGGTACATTTAATGTGCTCTGAGGACACATACCAGGCCCAAAGCTCTATCCACTGGTGACACGTAATATTCTGCTCAGCATTTGGATTTCTATAAAACATATGCAGAAACTACCTGTTGATACCAGCACCATATTAAACATGCACAGAATGCTTCCCAGCATATGCAGTGTTTATATGCAGAGTTTAGACTGAGCATGGGGATTACTTCACTTAGGCTCTAATTAGTCTACTAAGTAGCTGGATTTACAGGGAAGAGGTTGTAGGTTTTATTAATCAGGATTTTTTGAGTCCAGCACCTAATGCTTACTTATGGTAAGAGCTAACATTTAAACCTTTCTTTGATTAATCCATTGGTAAAGTTAAATATCAAGATATTCTACAAATGTTAGCCTTTGATGTCTTTGGCAAGAGTAACTTCTATAGGTGAAAAGTTTTTTTTGTACTTTGCAAGTCAGAATCCAAGTCATTGGCAAGATTCCTAAGTTTTACACTGGGCTATTTCCTTAGCTGATGTAAAGGGAATAAAATCAGCAAACACACGAAACAAGTATTTATTTATACTTTGTAGTAACACTGCTCTACAGTTTTCTATCATTTGAAACATCCCAGAGGAGCAAAAAGGAAAACTAGATACCTCATGGAACAATATTGAAGGAGTTTGTCAGAAGAACACAACATTGTAGATTGATAAGCATCAGTATGAGTAAACTGATACTTTCTTAGCATTAAAAAGCACAAATGGCAACTAACTCTAAATTGAATACAGTCTGCCAGAAGAGACTGCTACCCATAGAGAAAAAGCACACTTATGCTCTTCTAATATTCTTCAGAAATTGTTTAAGTGACTCTAGAATTTGTAATATCTTGAAAGTTTAGTAGTTCTTTGCTGTGCATATCCAAGTGAATAATGGTTTTACCACTAAGTACTTTAACTGATTGCTAAAATTGTGAGCCTTTCAAAACTAAGGAGTAACTAAAAGGCACCCTTACTTTATGCCCAGATTAAAAAAAAATGTATAATGTTTAGACTACTCTCCACTTATTCCATAATACTACCAGATGACTTAAGAAGCACTCTAAGTTTCAGACAATACACAAGTTTAATATGTTTAGGCACAGGACTCCAAGTAGAAATCACTTCTCAACTGTAACTTGAAGAAACATGACAGTAGGTCACATATCAGTTATACATTTAATGGAAAATAACACTCATTAAGCAAAGCACTCAACAGAAAACAATGGAGAGTCAAGCAGTCATTTATGAAAAAACTATTCCTGAAACTAAATATCCTACACCACAAAGTCTCAGCTAGTGAATTAGGCATGCAACAATCAAGACAAAAAGAAGAGTGATCCCTTCACAAATGTGCAGTAAATTAAGAGCTTCAGTTAATACCAAACTTGCCCATTTATCCCAAAATGATCAGCACTGATTTCTTCCCCCTTCTCCAAGTCCCCTTGAAAATCCGCACAAATCCAAGGTTATTGAGCCATACCTCCTCGGGAGTAGCATTGTTCCTGATTGCCTGCAGGAGGTAAGTGATCTTTGATGGGCCTGGAATAGTCTCGTAGGTCTCCTGCAGAAAAGGAGATGCAGCTTATTGTAAACATTTATTAGAAAGCATGTGTTAAGCATTAATATGAACTCACCTTTTAAAACAACATCGGTATCTATCCAATTTAAAAAAAAATAACATAGCAGAAAAAAGAAAGTAAAACTTATAAAAATAAAAATGTATGACCTACTTTAAAATTATGAGTAAAATATTAGTTATCTGGTAAGATCTGCCATATTGGAATGATCTACATATGCATGACTGGCCACTTAGGAGATTAGTTACAAAATATAAATAGAACAAAAACTCATAGAAATACAACATACACCAAACATGTCCTACTGGGAATCCATCATAGCTTTTATCATATCGAAGAATTAAGAACTTTGGAAGCCTGAGACCAAGTACAGACAAATGTATAGTCCAAAAATCGGATCACTTCTGGTTTTGAACCTTTTTAAAACTTCGACAATGTTATGTGGCAGCCACAAGTCTCAACCACACATTCTGAATAAGAATGTCTTATTTTTAAACTCCTGCCTGAATTTCAGAAAGAGAAGCTAGTCTCCTCCTTAGGAAAACCCTCTTAACAAAATGAGAAATTTAGTAAGTTCAGTTACATTCTTTTACATGCTTCTGGCATGCATTTTATACATGTCTCCTTTTTAAATTATATTGTTACTTAGAATCTAGAGTGAAAACACAGCAAAACAACTTTTGCTATCCAAAACATGGTATATAGGTGCATTTTGAAACAATTTAAAAAAATTAAACCGATGTAGGTAGGAGTAGCAGAATCACAAGCTAAATAGCAACCCCTTAAAACATCCAGAAATAGTTCTACACTTAGTAACTCTGAGTTACTTTTTGTTGTCAATCTTGAAGATTAATTACTTCACCCTTTCCAAATATTCATTATCTCATCCTGAACTCAAGGAATGAGCCTGTTCTGCAAAGCTCAGATTCATTTCTATCAGTTCTCTGCCTGCCTACTTCTTATTTCCAACTCTGCAGTAGCTCCTTCCAGTACTCTAACAAACTCTTACACACCTTGACAGGATACCTGCTATTGTCAATTAAGCAGTTTTGCATTTAATATTAGACATAATCTTCCTTCTGCACCTGCTTCCTAGCAGGCCTCCTTCAAAAAGTGAATCTGCATTTCATATTCTCTCTAGTTGCCAACATACACTCACAGTCAATGAGACTGAATCCCCAATGAATCCCTGCATTTAATCTAATCATTTCATGGAGACTGCAAAATTAAATGAGGTTTAGGGTCAGAATAGAAAGTCTTTGTCAGGTTAACCTCTTCCATGAATGTATGTATCTATACTGCACTGTTATCTTCAAATCCAAAAACTAATACAGAAATACAATGGCTCCCTAAACCCAGGCCCAGCACAGACTTGTTACGCTTTCACAGACAGCTGAAGCACAGTAAAGGCTGGCTTCCCTCGTGTCAATTCTGATAACCATAAAATTCTATTTTGAGTTGTTCGTTTCACTCACTAAAAATGGCAGCAACCTAAGCAGTTGTTCAATGGCATAACTCTGTCACTTCTGCAAACTGGATTCAAAGGATGCTAAAGCCAAGGGGCATAAGGAATACCAGGCCAAACACAGAACCTTCCTTGTGGGCTGGTGGGAGACTTCTTTGCTGGCCTTACCCATCTTACAACCAGTCTTGCCTACACTCTTAACTATGTAGCTGGATCCTGCTACATCTTACTGTATTCTTTAAGTTTACAATTAGTTCCCCAGTTATCTTATGCAGAAGTACGAATTTCTCACACACCATGCCCAACTTTCAAATCGTGCAAGAAAGTATCTATCATCGACACTTGCTACTCATGTTCTCCTAAACCTGAGAAATGCTTTTTAAAAAAGAGCATAAAATCACCAAAACAAAGTAAATAAAAGTTTTTCTATTAGAAGACAGACAAACAAGTAAGAAGACAGGTTTTTATACTCAACAGACAACATTCCAGGATGGACAGTAAAATAAACCAACCAGATTTCAGCCAGCTAGTCAGGTTAAGTTATGAGCATGCTAGCTCATACACATAATCACAGAATGTTTTGGGCTGGAAGGGACATTAAAGACAATCTAGTTCCAAACCCTCTGCCATGGGCAGGGATACCTTCCACTAGACCAGGTTACTCAAAGCCCCAGCCACCCTAGACTTAAATACTTCCAAGAATGGGGCACTATAGCTTTTCTGGACAGCCTGTTCCAGTGCCTCAACACCTTCACAGTAAAGAATTTATTCCATGTATCTAATCTAAACCTGCCCTCCTCAAGTTTAAAGCCATTGCCCCTTGTCCTATCACTGCATGCCTTTGTAAAAGCCACTCTCCACCTTTCCTGCAGGTCCCCTTTAGGTACCTGAAGGCCGCTCTAAGGTGCCTCCAGTCTTCTCCAGGCTGAACAACCCCAACTGTCTCAGGCTGCCTTTCACAGGAGAGCTGTTCAGACCCTCTGACCATCTTTGTGACCCCGCCCTGGACCCACTTCAACAGGTCCATGTCCTTCTTGTGTTACGGGCCACAGGTAGACACAGTACCCCAGTGGGGTCTCACAAGAGCAGACTGTACACACCTACTCAGTTTGGAGTCATCAGGCTTCCTTCCTCACCCTTTTTTAAAAAACATCTTTTACTACAATCCTCCCAAACAGGATATGACTCTACATCTCCATCAAGCTCACTCTTGAGCTGAACACCCCTCATTCTCATTTCAATGGCCAGACCTATTTGGAATAACCTGCTTAGTCTGCTTAGTTCCCTGTCTATCCATTTCTCATTCTGACTGGTTTTCACTAGACACAAATGAAAACCTGCTATTCAATTTATCTGCAGTTATTTGAATCCTTTATGTATTCAATATTACCTTCCACCAGTAAGTTAACTTTGAAAAACTGACTGGACTATGCCAATGTTTAAAACCAAGTATGAGTCCTGTATGATTTTAGGAAGCAAATATTTTAAAGGTTATGCAATACTTTTATCCAAAAAAATCTTACTTCAAAGAACATACAATTTAAGTCAGTCTAGCTACACTGTAGAGACAGATTTGTGTTTCTAGGTGAAAGTTCATTAACACACCACAAAGACTAAGTGGGGTTCTTCACAGCCATGCATGGTGGAAAAATTAGAAACAGGCTTAAATTGAAAAAAGAAGGTTCAGTCTGGAAGAAGAGGTCCCGATCTCTCTGTCCTAATGAGGACAAGTCAAGCAGGAGTGAGTAACTCAAAGAGCCTGTGCAGTCTCCATTCTTAGAGGTTTTCAAGAGTCAGCAGGACAAAGCCCCGAGTGACCTGATCTGACCTGATAGCTGACACTGCTTTGAGCACGGCAGACCTCCTGAGGACCCTTCCACTCTGAAGGATCCGAAACCATAAAATAATTTGCAGCGCACCTTGGAAATATTCAGAAACTAATGACAAATTCAGTGCAGATAAATAAGTAAAAAGTTATATTATTCCTTGTATCTTTATAGGAAACTAACAGACTTGAAAAGCTTGGTATCTATCATGCCAATTAGGGTTTCTTATTCTGATTGACCATAGTGTGTATGTAATAAATAAATACATACTTATGAAGAGTAGAAAGAACTCCAACTCATTTTCAAGCAAGTTTCTGACAAAATATACCAGTTTTAAGAATCTAAGCTTTAGAGTTCTTACCCAATGTTTTATTTCATAGGCATTGTGACATAGGTGCACAACGAACTTGCTTTGTTATAATTCCAATAAAGTTCAAAATTTTTTAGAAATGTTTTTATGTTATATGTAGGCAATTGAGAAGAGAAAGAAATTCAGCTCCCAGGGAATGGCCTCCACTGCAGCTCTGTGTTCAGGAATGTGAGAATAATTCTTGCTGACTCTCTAGAAAAGTGCAGTTATCAATACCGAACTTCACTAGCTTTCTAAAAATGTACGTCTCCCCTCCTTCTCACTCTGGATTCATATTTGAGGAATTTTCACTGCAGCATCAGGAATAATGGTTTTTATTCTTCCCCAAACAATGCGCTGAACTCTGCTGACCGCTGGAGTGATGAGAGCGATAAAAGACCCGATGCAGCCATGCAGCGGGAATTCATGCTAAACCTAGACGCTGGTATTTAATTCAACGGGAGAGATTCCCCACCAGGCTTGACAATGGAGCCTTAAGCATGTCAGAGAGAAAGAATTAACGTGGCTTAGCCGCCACAAAGAATTTCAGCTGAAACAACATGTCTGAAAACTTTTTGCTGATAACAAGAGAAACTCAGCATATTGAAAACACTTCTTTTGGGTTAAATGCTTCTTAGCTGACGAAACTTGAACACATACAGGGCCGTTCCGAAAAGTTAAAAAACCAAACTCCTGTGCGGCAACAGAGAAGGACCTCGGTCCCGCTCCTGCCGGCCAAGCTGGGGCGGGGGCACGGAGCCCGTGCGAGGGCCGCTTCGGGAGCGCACACAACAGCGCTTCCATCGCGCCAGGCTCCCGCTCTGACCTCCTTCGGGAGCCGCCTCCGCTCCCGAGCCACCGAGAGCCGGCCCCCACACGCCGCTGCCGCCACCGGCTTGTGGCCCCCCCTGCGCGGCGGGGCCGCGCTCCGTCACGCCGGGCGGCTCAGGCGGAGCCAGCCATGGGCAACGGGGACAAGCAGCCCCTGGCGACGGTCCCACACGGGCCACGGGGGGGGCGGCCTCGAGGCGGGCGAGGGGCGAGAGCGGCGCCGGACACGCCGGGGCGGGCGCCGAGGGGAGTAACGGGACCCTTCGCGCCCTGACGGGCCAAGGGCCGGCGCGGGCCCTGCGCCCGCCAGGCAAAACGGTCGCCACCGCCCGGCCCCGCCGCTCCGACCGGGGCAAGGCCCGGGCCGCCCCGGCGGCAGCTGGTGCCGCTGCTCACACGTGGGGCTCGGCCGGCCCCGCCGCCTCCCTGCCCCCCTCCCTTCCTCCCTCCCTCCCTCCCGCCCTCCAGCGAGGCCCGGCGGGTCTGACAGGCCGTCTCGGCGGCCGCTGACGCGGCGGCCCCGTTACCTCGGCCTGCTTGCGGACGGCATTGTCCGGGCTGAGCAGGTTGCCGAGGAGGGCGTAGAACTGCTCCTGCTCCGTCGCCGCCATTGCTGCGAGAGGGAAGGAGAGGGAGGAAGGGGGAGCGCCGGCCGCGCCGCCGGCGGGGGAACGAGGGGCGGGGCCGCAACGCCAGCCGCGCTCCCATTGGCCGCGGCGCACAGAGCCTCGCCCCCGATTGGCCCTGCCTCCCTTTGACGTCCCGGCGGCTCGGGGCGAGGCGGACAGCGGGGAGCGGCGGCTCAACCGACCCTCAATGGGGGTTTGTCTCCTCGCGTGTCATTGGTGCGCCGCCGCGCCGGGGGCGGAGGGCACGGGCGGCGGAGCTCTCTGATTGGCGGGTGGCTCCGGCAGCCCCGGCGGGATTGGCCGGAGCCGCGGTCGGGCGGTGCGGGCAGGGAGGGGTCGCTCCGGGACGCGGAGCTGGGGCCGGGCCAGGCCGGGAAGGGGAGGGACGGAAAGCGCGGGAGATCGCGGGGCGTCGCCTGCGGGCGCTCGGTGACGTAGTGCTGCTGTCCCGCCACTGGGAATCAGTGAGTCACGGAACGGGTCAGGTTGGCAGGGACCTCGGTGATACGTAGTCCGAGCTCTCTGCTCAGGCAGGGTCGTCCTGGAGCACATGGCACAGGATTGCGTGGAGATATTTATTGAATATTTCCAGTGACGGATACTCCACAGCCTCTCCGGGCAGTCTGCTCCAGTGCTCAGTCACACGCACAGTTCATCCTCACGTTCAGGTGGAACTTCCCGTGCGTCGGTCTGTGCCCGCTGTCTCCTGTTCATTGCTCAGCACCACCGAGCTGAGCCTGGCTCCAACACCGTGGCACCCTTCTTTCAGATGCTGATAGGCATTGCTGAAGTCCCCTCTCAGCCATCTCTTCTCGAGACCAAGCAGGCCCAGCTCCCGCAGCCTTTCCCTGTAAGAGAGTTGTTCCACCCCTCATTCCCTTCTGCTGGACCATTCCAGGAGCTCCATGTTTCTCTTGTACTGAGGAGCCTAGCACCGGACACAGCACTCCAGATATGGCTTCACCAGGGCTGAGCAGAGGGGCAGGACAACTTCCCCTGATTTGCTGGCATTGTTCTTCCTAATGCACCCTAGGATACCATTGGCCTTCGTGGCCACAAGGGTGCTGGTGGCTCGATGGAGCAGCACTGCCAGGTCCTTCTTTGTAGAGCTGTTTTCCAGCAGGATCAGCCCCCAGCCTGGGGCTTATTCTTCCCCAGCTGCAGGATCTTGCGTTTGCTTTCGTTGAGCTTCAGAAGGTTTTTCTGTGTCCATCTCTCCAGCCCACTGAGGTTTTAACAGATTGAATAAAACTGAATTAGTATTCCCTGCGATCTCAGGGGATATCCCAGGTCCGTGATGTGCATGGCAAGAGGCTTTGAGCATTACTCTGCTCATTGGTGGAGGGCTCTGTTCAGCCAGCTGTTCAAGGTGCACCAGCCAGCTGTTCGGGGTGCAGCTGTGGGAGTGGCTGGCTGGGTCAAGTACCTCCTTCTGCTGTGCCTTGGCTGTGCCCAGGGAATGCCAATGCCTTAAAAGCAGGAGGAGTCAGCCGGAGGGAGGGAGGGAGGGAGGCAGGAAGGAAGGCAGGAAGGAAGGCAGGAAGGAAGGAATCTATCTTGACTGCATCAAGAAAGAGTTGCGGGCAGGGCTAGAGAATGATTTTAAGCTGTCTGAAAATTCAGAAGGGCCTTAAGTAAAGATGAAATATAAAAGCAAGCATGTTTTCTAGTGTGAAGTGCACTCCTGTAAATGTCCTCAGACCTCAGCTGTGTGGATTAGGTTTGTACAGCTTGTTACACATTCTGGAAGGCCTTTTGGATGTCTTCTTGAAATAGGCATGGTTTTCCTGCCTTTTTATCACCTGTAAACGGGTTTGTATGAACTTCTATAACATTGCTGTCTGCTTCCCATGCATAAACAAATAAATGTATTTGCTTTCATCTTGACTTGTCTTAGTGGTGATTTCACCAAAAAGCTGTAGTAGGATTGTTACCTAAAGAATAAATATCTGATGGGGGTTGGGGAGAAAATGTAAACCGCAGGATATGGAAAATTGTTTTCTTACTCCTGCTGTTTTTTGCATCTATAGATTCAGGGAGTGGGTTGTTATGTAAAAACTGCCTAGTTGTCTTTGAGAAACAGCAAGGCATATGAAATTTGCCTACGACCTGAAAAACAGTTGTCAAATTATCTTTGGAGTACCAGTGATGAACATCAGATTCCAGCAGAGCTCCCTTAGAAGGGGAAGGCAGGAAGGGCAGGAACAACCTGATGCAGTTGATTACAGCAAGCCAAGTGAGAGTGTCTCTCTGTGTGTGCATATGTGTCTGTTTCTGATTTTGTGTGTGTAATGCTCAATAAATTTAGTAGTGTAGTACTCCAGGAATACATTTGAATACATTTCACCCTAATATTCAAAGCATAGAAGGGAGCATCTATACTGTGTTCAGAAGAACCTGCTGGTAAACTTAGAGGATTAATGATGTTCCACCTCAAATCCTCACAGTTTGGGGAAGGCAGATTAAAAACTTCACCTAGGTAAAAAGCAGTTAATATATTGGAGAGAGTCCCAAGCAAACAAAGTTATCACTAATGCAGTATGATCAGAGTCTGCCACATCAGGTGCTCATTCTCACTCAGGACAAGTTTGAAGCTTGGGAAGCAGCCAGAAACTATGCCAAAGAAGCAGGTATCAGCACTAAAGAGGGTTTGAACAAGCACCTGAGGAGAGCTCAAATAGGAACAACCACAAAACAGCCAGCAGCAATGTTGGTATTGCTGGATATTGCCTGATTCCTGCACTCTGTTTAAAAAACAACAACAACAACTACAACAACCAAACAAAAAAGAAAAAAAAAAAGGACAGGAGAAAGTATGATAGCAGAAATCAGAAGAATTACCTTGACCTCTTCTAAACACTTAAGGCCCAAGATGTGTGTTGAACTGTAGTTTATCCAATGAAATTTTATTGATGTTTTAAAATTTGGACAGACTCTGAAATTGAAAATTCAAGTCTTCAAAAAGCAGAAGCTTTAGTTTAGTATTTATTAAACCTCACAACTCTGCACACAAATGGATTATAAAGAGAGGAAGAGCTAGAAAACTATTTATTATACCTGAGGAATGCTATAATGTTTCTTACAGAGTATTAGGAGATGTGAAATGACAAACAAAATAGGAAAGGCATCTCAGATTCTTGTAAAATACTTTCTGATGCTGACTTACAGGTGAAGGGTTTGACATGTCTGTGTTTCAACATTCAGAAGCAAAGAATGAGATGAAGGTAAAGAAAGATACAGAAAAGAACATCTAGCAAAATAAATTCAAATGTATTTGCAAAGCACCATAACAGGTCAGCTCTGTCATATGAGGAGATCTACCATAAGCTTAAATTCATAGTTTCTTTTTTAGAATAGAATAGAATAGCATTCAATGTTATAGAAGTCAATTATTACTGAAGATTTGTTGATGGTCCATATGGATTCCATATACTCTACAGATCACAAAAAAGTGCAACCATGATAGCCTCAGAGGCTAGAGAAGAGTTAGAAAGTGCATGAGGGCAGATTTCCAGCAAAAGTCAAGAGAACAGAGTAAGTTGATGTCAGTGGGAAGCTATGCTCTAGCGGGGGCTGTTTGAAGTTATCTTGGCAGAGCAAGCTCTCTGCAAGGAGCAGGCAGTGTCTGAAAATTGCTCTGGCCAACATGTGGGGTGAGGCAAAGAACTACAATCCTATCACTAATGACTATCAGTAGTGGACTACAGTTTTCACAATTTTTTTTTTGTTTGTCTGTTCATCCGTTTTGTGTACTCAGAGCTCAAAAAGGGCATAGATCAGTTCCCGTGCCTAAAGCAGGGGATGGGATCCCTGTAACTATAAAGGATGCTGAGAGAGATGCTGCTCTTTCAGTTCTACTCCAAGAAAGCCTGACCTGTGGCTTCTTACTGGTTCTCTGTGTTGGTAAGGCAGAGCTGGGAGGTGATACAACAGTGTCTAGCCACAAGCTGAGGGGTCTACTAGACTGGGGAGCATGCTGGGAGTCAGGAGGATAGCCATCAACCACTAATGAGATCCAGAATTCTTGGGTGGGAACTTTCTGAAACCATTGAAATGGTTAATAATCTTAATTACAAGGCAGGAAATCTTCACATGCAGCTTATTCTGTAGGTCCTACACACTGCAGGCTTGAAAAGCTCTTGCTGTGAAGAAGCTTTGAACATCCTGTAGAGCTGCAAAGAGGCATCTCATACTTCCCTCCTCCCAGGTCTACTCACTGAAGTCAGATATCCCTTGGAGGACATCAGACTGAGGAACTGACATGAAATTTTTCTGCTCCAGAAACCAGAATACAGAGGGACTTGTATATTTGTCTAGGAGTATTTTCTGAGCAACTATACCTGTTAAAAAGTTCGCTCTAACCTCACCAGAGACCACCAGACAGTGCAGAATTAATGAAGTGTAAAGGGCTGGGATAACCTGTGGAGATAAGTGACTTCTTGAACAGGGCTCTGTCCCAGGCCATTTTACCAAGGAGTGATACAGTGGAAGAAGTAGGAGACAAGGCTTTTTTGTGGATTACAGGTGATACTGCACTGAGGCTGTGCCTGCTGTGTCACAAGACAAGGCAGATAATTTGCTGAGCAGCCTGAGCAATGCTAAGTTCTACAACCTGCCAAGCTTCACAAAGCTGCACATACACTTTAAAAAATAGTAGTTTACATGCATGATGAATGTAGGCCTTTGAGTTCCAGACAATTACTGTAATTTGTTAATTTAGGAGGCAACTTTCTGGCGCTTAAAAACCCAGTGTTCATAGAACTGCATTATTTGATGTATTGATAACGCAGAGGCTGAGAAGAGTGCAAAGTGTGGGGTTTGAATTGAAAAAAATGGATAAATTATGAAAAAATAACACACTTTTAGTCAATAACAGCAAGAAGTGGTAGGGGGAGACGTTACTGCTCTCAGACATACTAATACAAAGACACAGGGAATTAGCTTGTACCAAAAAAAAAAAAAAAGACCATTCATACAGTTTTCTTTTTTTTAGAATAGAATTCAATGTTATAGAACTCAGTTATTACTGAAGATTTGTAGATGCCTTCAGTGGTATTGTTGCTTTTATTAAGGCAGTTTGTCAAAAGCATCCATCTGACAAGGCAATCTGAACATAGGCTTTGAGCAGATTAAAGAAGCTTTCTGACTTTCCCTGTGCTTGCCTGGAAAGGAACAGGAAAATACATGAATGATCCTGTCAGTGCTTCAGATGCAGGTCTATGGAGGATGCTTTTCTTGAGATGGAAACTGAGTATTGCCTTTAAAAGCAAGATATGAACAGAATTACTCCAGAATGAGTACATTGCCACTGTGTGGGCTATTAGGTGAAATACCATTTTCTCACTCACAAATTCAGTGTCTGCAGGGAATAAATAGCAGTGACATTTTTGTCAATGTCTCATAGCATTCATGGTAAATGTTCTTTATCCCTAAAGGGAAAAACTTGATAACATTAAAATGAATTCAGTATGAAAGAGTGTAGTTTAAATGAGTGAATGTTGGCAGGTCTGGTTACATATTTATTTCTTTGGCAAATCCCTCTGCTCCAAGATTGTTGCCAAGGTGTGAGGAAATAGATTCTTAACCATTTTCAGAACTTTCTATTAGTTACTCAATAACATTTTTTATTATATAGCATGTTTTATGGGCACACAGAATGATAGTAAAGTCATATTTTCTCTGAAGCAATGAACAAGATGCTGTGGAATACCTGCTGAGCTCCCACAAAAAATGTTCCTGTTCCTACTGAAAAAAATTGAAAGCTGTCTGCTGTATTAAGATGGTAAAAGCCTCTTTGCTCTCAACTGGTTTGACATTTCATCAGATATTATTCAGAAATAATGTAAAAACATGGAAACCACTATGGAAATGCCATACTGCTATATCTAGTTCATCTTGTCAGAATTCAAGGAGCCTGCTCCCTTTGGAATTGATTCTGCCTTAATGTTGCATAACTTCCTTTTTTCCTTCCAGCTTTCATATGTATGGGAGAAAAGAGATGGCCAAATAGTCACAATTCAACAATTCATTTTGCTATATTGCTAGAAAAATAGCCCTTTCAGCAGGAATCAAATTTTCAATTGTTTGTGCATTAGACAGAGCGTCGATTTGGCATATCAGTTGGCTTATAATTGGCAAATCCATTGGAAGGAAGCATAGTCTGGAAGCACATAATTATAATGAAGTGCATTTCCAAATTACAAAGGCTGATGTACCCAAACATGAGTTGAATGTCAAATTTCATTTATTCTATGGTTTAACTCATAAATCACTTGCTAAAATTTTGCATATAATATCCTGCATTTGTGACACCTTTATAACAGCTTAGCTACTGTTAACCTGTTTCAACACACTTCTGAAAGAACACCTTCAGATCTTTAGATTAAAGAAAAGGTCAGTTGCAAATTGAATAGGGACAGTTTTAATAAAAGACTAAGAAAAACATGAAAATGTGACTCATTGTAAAGGAACTGTTAAATAATCCATATGGGAAAAAAAAGACATTGAATTCAGTCAGTCATAATCTTTGGTAAGTAAAAGGAAGGACTTATGGAGACAAGACAGGAAGAAAATTAGGTTTGACCTAGTAAAAAAATAGTGTGGCAAAACCACCAATCTAGTTTAGGGTTGCTCAAGAGAAGCATGGCTTTGCAGCATGGGGAGATGCTCATTGCTATGCAAACATAACCTCTTGTGATCAGAGCAAAGTAGCAAGCACAAGTGCAGATTACAAGTTGTGCATGTGGCATTTCCATCCCCTTTGATGAAAACTGAATGTGCTTATCACAGGAAAGGCTCTAACCTAGAATTTGGAGTCTGGGAGGATGCATTTAAAAGGAAATGAAGAAAAGAAGCGATAATCAGCAATTACCATGATAGATTATACAAACACAAATTACACTGTTGAAGGTTATATGAAGTATTACATATCTTTACAAATGGGATAATTTAAGGGGGAAAAAAATCCTTTGGCTATGTTTTTGGCAAATTTTCCTTGAACTTCCCTGATCATATGAGGTCACATAAATAATTGCAGAAATGGAAAAAGATTTAAAAAAAAAAGTCTTTCCACAGGAAACATATGTATTTTCCAAATTCTAAATGCTTAGCTTTGTAAATTTAAATACTTTTAAAACTTTAAATTTCACAAATTTAAATGTTATTTAAAAAAAGGTAATAAAAACATTGTATAGGATTAAGACAGAATTTTGCAAATGCATGGTCTTCCCTCAGGCCTGGCTTTCCAGTGAGTATTTGATGTCTTTCTGTATTTCTCAGGTGCTACAAATTGGTTCCAGCTGTTAATCTGGGTGAAGCCTGCTCAGATGTGGTCCTGCAGAATAAAAATCCAGCTCAACAGTGGCCCACAGGATTCTCACTTTAATCAGCATTTTGCTGAAATGTTCTTGGAAAATTTTATAACAATTCTCTATTCAGCATTTATAAACTGTGATTTTTTTTTTCTTTGAAGGTTGAGCAATATTTTGAGAGTGTGCTAACTTAAAGTTACTTTTTCCAGGGACATTTTATGTCATCAAAATATTCTTCAGTTCAAATTTCAAGGCCTTTCAACCAGGCACATCTCAAAGAAAAGCTTGTAAAAATTTCTTGACATGAGAAAATGAAAATACTGTCCTTTAGCTCCATTCTTGGAAATGCCTAATGGCTCTGCTTGAAATCAAGCAGTTGTTTGATACAAACATGGCAAGTTTTAGTCCAGGCTATAGAGTTCAATAAAATTTAAAAATTTAAGCAGTAGTTGGGGTACCAGCTGAGTTTATCTCATGCTTTAATCACCTTCTTATTTATAAGTTACGTATTTCTCTCATCTCAAATAATTGTGCCATTTTCCAGCTATTAAATTGCATTCTTGACTGTAGCTCCTGGGGTCTGTTAGACATAGAGTACAAAGTGGCATTGATTCTGCTCACTTGTTTTTCATTATCCTGTAGAAACTGAAAGTTGTTCCCTAAGAAGAATGAAGGTCAAATTGTTTAATTAAAAGAAGATTTGATTTTTTTTAAAATAGGGATGGAGACTGAGAACAGTCTGCAAGATATATTGAGCTCCAAAGAGTTTCAGTTTAATCTAGTTTAATTTAGTTTTAATTGCCCTGAATACCAAACTTATCTTAGAAGTCTAGGAAGTCCTTTGTTTTTCTTTTTGTGTCTTCCAGCTTTCTAACATTACATTTCTCTAGCTGTCTTTCATCAAATAAATCTTACATAAGCTATCTGTAATTCAGGTATCTCTGTTCTTTGTGCTCTCACGGAATTTATTTGTTTGGAGCCTGTGATTCTTTTCTATGCCAAAGATAAGATGGAGAGGTGATTGAGAGCAGCCCTGCAGAGGAAGATTTGCGGCTGGTGGTTGATGAAAAATTCACCATAAACTGGCAAAGTCCTGGTTAACTGAGGCTGTCCCAGGTGACTGGGGGCTGGCCAGTGTGATGCCTGGATAAAAAAAATGTCAGAAGGAGGATCTGGGGAACTATAGGCCAATCAGCCTGACCTCAGTGCCTGGGAAGGTTATGGAACAGATCACCTGGAGTGTGATCACATGGCATGCACAGCACAGCCAGGGCATCAGGCCCAGCCAGCATGGGTTGAGGAAAGGCAGGTCCTGCTTCACCAACCCAGTCTCCATCTATGACCAGGTGACCCACCTAGTGCATGAGGGAAAGGCTGTGGACACTGCCTACCTGGACTACAGTAAAGCCTTTGGTACTGTCTCCCACAGCATTTTCCTGGAAAAGCTGACAGCTTGGACAGGTGCACTCTTTGCTGGGTTAAGAACTAGATGGCCTGGCCCTGAGAGTGGTGGTGAATGGAGTCAGATCCATCTGGCAAGTGGTCACCAGTAGAGTTGCTCAGGGCTCAGTATTGGGCCAGTAAAGATACTTAATATCTTTATTGATGAACTAGGTGAGGGGCCGGAATGTATCCTCAGTGAGTTTGCAGATGACACCAAGTCATGCAGGAATGCCTGTGTGTGGGAGGGTAGGAAGACTCTGCAGAGGGATCTGGATGGACTAAATTGATGGGCAGAGGTCAGAGGTGTGAGGTTCAATAGGGTGATGTGCTGGGTCCTGTACTTGGGTCACAGCAGTGTAACTCATACAGTGTTACACGCTGGGACAAAGTGGCTGGAAAAGGAGGAAAAGGAGCTGGGTGGCTGCCAGGTGGAAAAGGAGCTGGGTGTGCTGATCAACAACACACATGAGCCAGCATGTGCTCAAGAAGGCAAATGTCATCCTGGTTTGTATCAGACCTCATGTGGCCAGCAGACCTAGGGCAGTGGCTGTCCCCCTGTACTCAGCACTGGGGAGGCCACACCTCGAGCTCTGTGTCTGGTTCTGGGCCCCTCACTACAGGAAGGACATGGAGGTGATGGAGTGAGTCCAGAGAAGGGCAGTGGAACTGGGGAAGGCTCTGGAGCACGAGTCCTGTGAGGAGCAGCTGAGGGGGCTGGGGGTGTTTAGCCTGGAAAAAAGGAGGCTCAGGAGATACATGGTCCCTCTCTACAACTGCCCAAAAGGAGTAGCCAGGTGGGGGTCGGTCTGTTCTCCCAGGCAGCAAGTGACGGAACAAGAGGATATGGCCTCAGCTTGTGCCAGGTTGGACAGGTTCAGGTTGGACATCAGGACGATTTTCTTCACTGAAGGGGCTGTCAAGCATTGAAATGGTCTGCCCAGGCAGATGGTTACCATCCCTGGAAGTGTTCAAGAAATAACTGGACATGGCACTTAGTGCTATGGTTTAGTTGACAAGGTGGATTCAACCAAAAGTTGGTCTTGATGATCTTGTAGGTCTTTTAAAACCTTTAATTGATTCTGTGATTCTAATGGCTGTTTCTGTCCTTTATGACAGCTTCTCTCCCTCCAGCTCTGCATGAAATCATTTTCTAATGTATTTTTTAATGAAAGTATTTCAAATATCTCTTTGTTGTGCCTTACACCTTAATTATCCTAAAATATTGAGTTGCCAAGATTTTGATTTCCATTCAATTACTTCTCGCTGGTGTAGCAGGAAAAAATCAAGCTCAGTTTCTACAGCAACAGGAGTATGCTTCTAGTAGTATTCTCTCATTTTATGGTTCTAACATTTACATATTTTAATATAATATGTAAATAAGTATAAATAGTAAAAGGATTTTACTCTTTTTTAACCAATGTGTTGAAGGGCTGGATATCTGAAAATGCATGCTGGACTGGGATTTTTTTGTATGGTTCAGTAAAACATACTATCCTTTGCTTGCCTTCTTTCTCTGAGATTGGAAAGTGTAATGCAAATCAAAAAAACCCACAATATCATCATTGCAAGGGGTGATGTGTCAATGGTAGCTTGCTGTGGCAGTTTTTTTTTGTAAAAAGATGAAAGACAGATGTTTGATGACACAGTTAATGAAAAAGAATGGTACTTGAAGCACTTGATAAAACAGCTGCTGCAGGGGCATGTCCTATTGATGGATTGTTTATCTCTTTTGAGTGAGTTCTACTGCAGGTCATAAATACTGGCAAACAGTTACAGCCATCTAAACAGAAGGTTTAGAAATCACCACACCTCTGATTAGCCTTAACAGAGTAGTATTTGCTTGATATTGACAGACTCTCAGTATAGATAAATTAAGATCGTTCAGGGAAGATCATGTTTATCTAATGAAAGCTTTTTGTGGGACAGAGTATTTCAATTCTGATCATTTTGGTAAATAAGGCCCAATTGATTTTTTGTTTCCTCACAGCATTTCTATTGTTCTGAAGTCGAGCCATGGCAATGGTCTAATAAAATGGTTGGGAAAAAATTTATGAACATGTGTTGGGGTTTTTTAAAGATTAATGTAAGAAAACTGAATTTAAAACGATCTGCAGGAAAGCATGATAAATTTGTAGAAAAATCTCCTGCAGCGTTTTTCCTTGTTTTCTGTTTTCTTCAGATCACACTTTTTGCTTTTTTTTTTTTTTTTTTTTTTTTTTTTTTTTTTCTTTTTACTTGCTGATACAAATACTTCAAAAATACAGGAGCAGACATATTCTGTTGTTCTTAAAAATTCTCAAAGGAAATCAGTGACATGCTGGACCAGCAAAAAACTTTGCCCCAGATTTTTCCCTTAGGCATATAGTGCAATATAAAGAGAAAATCTATGGGAAAAGTGGATGTGTGATGTTTTATCTCTGCGTTTTATGTGCTTGTTATTTGGATGCTGGACATATTTCAGCCACTGTAGTCCAAGTGTCAGGTCCTGGGTGTGTTATGATTGTAGAAGTCTTCCTAGGCAAGTCTTGCCTAGCTTGGAAAGTAGGTTGTTTGGAAATAGGGACAGGAAGAGAACCATCTTCACGACTCTTGCTATATTTGGTCTCCTTTGGCACCACAGTCATAAATAAATGTGTTTCCTTGGGAGGATATAATTCTGTTTTGGAAAATATGAACAAAGATCCAGAATAAAAATATAGTAATTAAATACCCCTGGGAATATTCAATGATGGAAGTGGCAGGTGAAAACTTGCATTAGGGTTCTGTCTGTGAATTTGCAGGTCCTCACTTCTGCCTTCTTGCCTGCATGTTTTGCTCCTAATGCAGTAAGGCACATGTCCTGGGCACATCATCCTTCAATTTTAAGCATCTGCCACATTCCCATCTGGAGCATCTGTGAATGGAAGATGACAAAACATCTGAGACATTAAACTGGAGGCATTAGGACCACTAAAATAGAAGCTTGAGAGTTCCTTCCAACCCTCTGATTTCCCATAAAAGAAAAAGATTTTAAGCTGGTCCCAATATGGCAAATTTTGATCTTAATGGGAAAACTGTTAACATGATGAGATGGTTGTCTATCAGTTAAAGAATATAGCAGCTGGAGGGTATCCCAAAGCTCTTTCTCAGAAGGAAACACTTATTCCCCAAAACAGATTATGAAGTGAAATGGACCTCTGCTTGTCCTCAGTGAAGAAACCAGCATGCTGATGCAACAGCATCTTACATAGTAGGTGGTATTGTTCAGGCAACCAGCAGCTCTGCCTGAGTAATATTGAGTAGTGTTCCCTCACGTCTCAGAAGTGACTTACCTGCTGCAGAGCAAGTGAGCTGTCTGATGAAAGCATCCACTTGTGAATTGTATGTTTCAAGAACTTTTTCAATGGTTAGATCTAAGAAAGTGTGAGGATGCAGTGAAGGGGTACTTATTTTCCTGCTACATCAAGGACTAGAAAAGTCTCATGGCAGGTAGTAATTCAATTTCTCAGGTAAACCACAGTCTAATTTGTGTGTTAGCAGGAAATAGCTTTGCAGGCATGGCAGTCAAGGTGTGGTTGCTTTGACTAAGAGTGCATCTTGATGCTTTAGGCAAGGAAATGCTTGGCTGTGATTATCTTGAGGGTTAGCTGATTTTAAGAAATGTGCACAGCCTCTGGGACTAGCAACCATCTGGACTCAAATAATCAGGCTCTGAGGGCTGTCAGCATTGTCTCTCTCACACATGCAGCATTTGCAGCAGGAGCGGCTTCATGCTATTGCTTGGTTCATCTCTGCTTTTAGAGAGTTTATGCTGTGTAAGATTTATTTCCATGCCAAAGCCACTCAGAGTCCATAGAGCTGGCTTGCTCTTCCCTCCAGCAACATCACCATTTTCCTCACATGCCTGTGATTGTCAGCAGTCTACTCACTTTTTTGTAGTGTGTGTCAGGTCTGGTGACAACTGGCCTCCTTCAGGGCTGGTAACTCACACAGAGAGATCCTGCATCATCCTGAAAGTGCCTTTGCCAACAGAGGGTCCATGTCCTATTGCCTGTAGGGAATGCTGTACACTGACCTGGCAGAGCTGCCAGCGCAGGTTAGGGTGGCTTTGTGATGGGAAGGAACAACTTTCTTGCTAGAAGGAGAAAGATGCAACATCAAGACTCTGGAAAAAGGAGCCTTCAGTGAAGCAGCCTTGTACCAGACAAATGGAGCCACGTCTGAATCAGACCACTGGCACATCATGGGAAGTGTCAGCCAGGCAACACAGCAGAGACACTGTTAATGGAGAAGTGAAAGATTGCCCGGGAGCACTGGGCTGAGTGGATACTCAGGATGCTTAAGCAAGGTTCACTTCCCCACTTAACGGAGCCTCCCAGAAGAGCGAAGCAGCACAAATAGGTTTGGGAATGAATCAATAAAAGGGTCTTTAAGAAGTGAGAAAGATATGGGGTTGCTTAATTTGGCTTCTAAATTATGAACAAATATAGGTAAATAATTTTCTCTGTTAATGTTTCCCTGATGAAAAAGGTTCTTTACAGGAAAGACTGCTTTTGAACTTAGACAGATTTTTTAAGGAAACCTCTCTGATGACAGAGGTTGTTTAGTTTTTTTATGTTGTTTTGGGTTTTTTTTTCTCATACGGAATGAACCGCAGACAATGAATTTGTGTTAGTGGAAATCACTACAGTAAAACACTGTGCACATATCCATGCCACATGTACAAACTGCACTGAGCTATTACCATTGTATGTGCTGATTTGAGATTAAACAGCATGAAATGTGTGTGAGGGTCTCTTGGGGGGTGGTGGTGAGTAACTGATGGTGTGGCAAGTGTTTAAATTTCCTGGGATGAGGATATGAACATCATCAGCCAGATTCACTTTATTTGCATTGCCAGATGGTTTATTTATTTGCCAAATGAAGTATCAATTTTATTTACCAAATACAATGTGTAAATCTCTCTATTCAGCAGCATTCCTTAATGGTGATTGTTGATAATTGGACTAGATGATCTTTAAGGTCTCTTCCAAATTTGATATTGTGTGATTCTGTGATAGTTTTATTTGGCATGGTTTTACTGGCTTGTGTGGGTTACTTGCTGTTTCATTATGCTTGAAAAAAATTTTAGAGTATGACTACCATTTCTTATTTCTTCTCAGTCGAGTGGACAACAAGCAGTGGTTAGATAAACAGTGTAACTAAACCCACGCATTTACACAAATTTAATATCAATGAACTGGAGATGGCCAATTCTTTACAAAAAGAAAATTAGCTGTCTTAACCATCAAAATGCTACCTGAAAAATCAAAGTAAAAGCCAGCTCAGGCAGGTGTCATGGTAGAAAAAGAATAGAACACTTTTAATTGTAAGGGATCTGTGTTGATAACCTTGTCCAACTACCTGATGCTTTAGGGCTGACCAGAAGTTAAAGCATGTTATGCATTATGTCCAAATGTCTCATAAACACTGCCAGGCTTGGGGCATCAACCACCTCTCTAGGCTTTTTAAGCCTCTTTCAGGGTTTGACCACTCTCTCTGTAGAGAAGTGCTTCCTAATATCCAGTCTAAACCTTCTGTTGACGCAGTTTTGAACCATTCCCTCACATACTATTGCTGGATCCCAGGGAGAAGAGATCAGCATCTCCCTCTCCACTTCCCTTCCAAAGGAAGGTGAAAAGAGCACTCCTTAGTCTCCTTTTCTCCCAACCAGACAAGCCCAAAGTCTTCAGCTGCTCCTCACAGGACGTGGCTTCCAACCCTTTCACCAGCTTTGCTGCCTTGTCCTGAATATATTCAAGAACCCTCACATATCTGTGTCCTGCAGTGCCTCTGTTGTTTTCCTTCATTTTTAATCCCTTTCTGTACTTACCATGGCAGATCTCCCCACAAAGCATCTCTTTGGTGTTTAGTTACTGCAAGCTTCCTATCTATTTAAAGAAGAGAAGTAGCTGCCACCCAAGGGCAATTCAGTTCACTTGGCTCTGGGATTATTCCAGGATGTTCCTCTCTTCTTTCTGTTGTCAAAGCCTAGGATGATGGGATTTCCAGTGTAATTATGCCATTTAGGTAGGATGGGTCTAGATCCTCTGTCACATTGCATGGGAGCTGGGAGGAGGACTGCTTTCCTCCCTGCTTGCTGATTCTACCAATAGTCTTGGAAAGTTGGTGGACTAGGAAACTGTGTGCGAGGGATTTGGCAGGACCTTTGGCTGGGAACTTGGAGAAGTTGTTGACACATAGCTTTGTCTCTGTGCTAGCAATTTCAGAAGTCTGGCAGAGATTGCAGGAATCAATGGATCCTGCAAGTGGAGTGCTGCAGGAATCAATGCATAGACTCCATGCAGAGCACAGAGAACCTATGGCTGGTGCTTGTCTCTGTATGAAATGTTGCAGAAAAACCTGTTTGAACATCAGTTTGTGAAGTGGTCTGGTAAAGTTAGCTCTATTGAAATAACCAGATTAAATGCTAAAGAACTCTCCCAGCATGACAATAGGTTTTGATATAACTTACTAGAAAGGAAGAAAGACATCTTGCTAACCAGGCTCTTCTATATTCTCAGTGGACTGAGATGCAGTAGTTGTGGTTGCATGCTAAGAACCTTTTATAAGTCTCCTCCCACTTCTTCCCATGAAGTCAGTCTCCTGGAAGAAACATGTAATGGAAGTTAATTAATTGGTGTCTACTGAATGTCTGGGCAAAGGACAAGAGGATGAGAGACCATTAACAAATCAAATCTGTCCTTACCCTTTCTATATATGTGGATGAAATGATAGGCTTTGAGTCACTAAGATGTTTTCCTTCATCTAAGCAATGAAAAGGGGGAAAAGATGCTTTTTGTCTAGTGGAAAAAACACTGCCATCTCCAGAGGCACTTAAATTCTAGGAGAAAGAGGAAGCAACTGAGAGGATGTTTCATGAGGTACCAACCTGCTCTTTGTATCAACAACAGCTCACCAAAATAAAGATCTCTCTGACAGCAGGTAAGGCTTATCCATGGGCAGTTGTCTTTACCATTGTAATTTATTCTGTGCAGGCAGATCCCACAGGAGAGTGAATAGGACCAGGAGATGCTCCAGGCAGTAGAGCAGAGATTCCCCTGCAGCTTGTTGTGAAGACCATGGTGAGGCAGCTGTGCTCCTGCAGCCAAGGAGGTCTGCAGTGGAACAGACATCCATCTACAGCTCATGGAAGATCCCATGCTGGAGCAGGTGTGTGCCCAAAGGAGGGAATGACCACCATGTGGGAAGTGTGGAATGACCACCGCGTGGGAAGCTCACACTGGAGGAGGCTCCTGGCAGGGCCTGCGGCCCTATGGAAAGATGACCCCACTCTGAAGCAGGTTTGCTGCCAGGTCCGTGTGGGACACCCAGGCTGGAGCAACCTGTTCCTGAAGGACTGCACGCTATGGAAGGGACCCATGGTGGAGCAATTGGTGCAGAACTGCAGCCCATGGGAAGGACTCAGTTGGAGAAGTCCATGAAGGACCATCTCCTATAGGAGGGACCCAACACTGGAGCAGGGGAGGAGTGTGAGGAGTCCTCCCTCTGAGGAGGAAGGAGTAGTAGAGACAACATGTGATGAACTAACCACAGTCCCCATTCTCTCTGAGCTCCTAGATGGAGAAGGTAGTGGAAATTGGGAGTGAAGTTGAGGCCACAAAAAAGGGAGGGATGGAACAAAGAGCCTTTGAGATTTGGTTTTATATTTCATCACCCCATTCTGATTAGACTGGTAATAAATAAAACTAATTTTCCCAAGTCAGTTTTGCCCAAGACAGTAATTGGTGAGTAAGCTCTCCCTGTCCTTAGCTTGACTAATGAGCTTTTTGTTATATTCTCTCTCCTCTGTCCAGGAGACAAAGAGTGATGGAGTGGTACATGGACACCTGGTGTCCACACAAGGTCAACTAACCACAGCATTTAGTGGTCTTTCTGAAGTTAAACAGATACTCAGTTAATGTGTCGTGCTCCTTGCTGTTTTTAAACCTGTTAGGTCAGGAGTCCCACTGAGGTCACAGGAGAGGTGAATTCGTTGCAGGATTAGTTGCACTTTTTTTTCCCACTCTGAAATTGAATACTGTTGGATTGCCCTCATCAGTGCTTAAAAGGTAATATGAACTTGTGTTGAAATTAACAGGTCCTTCTTAGACCCTTCAAGATCAACCATTTCCCCTCAGTTTTGCATTATTCTACTTCATTGCAAAGAATGCTTCCTTTTGCTGTGTTGTAAAATCCTCTTCAGTAAGATAAAAAATAAATGTACATGTCCACAAAGTACATGTGAATCTGTTTGCACTGCTTACTCTAACTTAGTTCTTGTGTACACTTATTTCATGGGTAAAATGATAATTTAAGGTGCTCCTTATACTGTACCTCTCCTTATTGTCATAACTGAGATTCTCAAAGCAGCTAATCACCAGGAGCACCTCTGGCCTGAATACTTTTTAAATGAAACTGTGAAGCTTTTCTCTCCAGAGCTATTTCAAAATGTGAAAAATTGTTCTGTCACTCTCACTGTAGCAGTCTCTATCTCAGGTAAAAATATGTCATTCTATTTCCCTGTCATTTGCATAATTTGATTGGATGTGTTTTGCAATTTTACTTTTAATTGGAATTCCTGCTTATTCTTCATGAGAATTATTGTACATCTCACCCCATAATTTCCAAACTAATGTATATCAGTGTTTTGTTGGCTGGCATTAGGATATTGAAAATACTTTGCATTCTTCCTTTAAGAGTAGTTGAATCACCAGAGGCACTTCCTCAGAGTGCAAAAATGGAATTACTGACCAAACTGAGTAAATTTAAAAAATTGTAAATAGTGTTTAATTATGTCTCACTGCATAAAAATCATCCTGGTAAATACAGTGTTCTAGCTGTTTTGTAGGATTATTTTCTTCTTCAGAGCCTGCTGCTCTTTTGAAGCAGCTAAGAGAAAGTATCTGAGCTGAAATGCAGTTCAGGTTACTCTCAGCTGTTATAAAAGGAAGATAGGTCAAACAGGAGGCAGCCATCATCCCTTTGGAGATGACAGCCCCTGATCCTGCCCTTTGGCCCTATTAGACAGACCCAGCTGGGATAACTGCTAGGGAGTGATCTGAGCTGTCAGAGCCGATGGTGAAACACCTGAAGTGTGCCTCTGACTGCTTGGTGTTACATTTGTCATTTGTATGGAGGCACTGCGAGTGAAAAACAAATGTTAAAAGCCAGCTGGTTGGCTACAATAGTGCTTTCTAGCTATTTAAAATATCAAATCACAAAATAATTTCAGCTGGAAAGGAGTCTCTGAAAGACCATCTAGTCCAACAGCATGCTCAGAGCAAGACTGATTTCCAAGCTAGACCAGGATATATAGGTGAAGGTGTATTCAGGGGAGAATTAGCGTTATCTGTGTTGAAACAGGTCTGGACTAGGAAAAAATAATGAACTAGGATGAGCATTTAAAGCTTTTCTGGAAAAAAAGTCTTTTCTTCATGGCTCTGTGTATTCCGGTTCCACGCTGACAAGCCCTGTATTTTTGATACCACCCTAATGAAACACATCCTTGGTTAAGAAGATTCCTCTGGGATGGTGCCAGCATACGCTGCATTCTCTGTCCTACTAACTGTCCTCCACAGTCCCCAGGCGCGCCGTGTCTCTGTCAGTCACCCTGATTATAATTTTGAACTCTGCAGCACAGAAGTCACAATGTCCCAGAAGCATCTACTCCCACTCTTAAAAATTTCTAATTATGGAAGTGTCCCTTTCCCCATTAGCTCACCGCTGCAAGCAGAAAGTACAAAAATTAGGCTAAAATGTCAAGCAGGGGAGGGGATGCTGGATTCTTCCTTGGAAAAAGAATGTGAGGGGAGAGGGGAAGAAAAGAGAACAGGGAATCTTGCATCACTTGAGAAGATGGGGAGAAATGGTGTGGCAGGTGCCAGGTCCCAGTGTGCCTGTGGGTCAAGGGTCCAAGGTCATGTCGACTGACTGCTGAGGCTCTCACATGTACCCAATGTGTGTCTTGAGGGCATGCTTTGAAACCTTTCTTCTGATTTCATTAAAATTAGATGCATTTTTGTTTCCATATTATTAATAGTCAGGACATAATGTAGGGAACTGGATGTCCTCAGAGCTCTGAGAAGGAATTTTAGCAGCTTCACTCTATCCTGGACTCAGTGTAAACAATTTTCTATTGTAAATGAAGTCTTCATTTTAAGAGCTCAGGCTGTTTCCATGACATCCTGCTAGAGATTCCTGGTCACAAAAGAAACTGCTTTGTGCTGCGGGCCATTCTGTGGTACCAAATTTCGTGCAACTGTACAGACACATGGAAGCAAAAACATGAGGAAAAGGTCACAGAAGAATTTCCTTCTCATAAAGAGAAGTTCCTCTTATCACAAACAAAAATTTTTGTCTCACAAAGAGAGTCCACTTCTTACTTGGAGCTGGCAGAACAGCTTTATATCCCCTTGTCACAGGTTGGCTGTCATGGGTGTGCAGCTGGGGAGGGGATGAGCAGCAGGGTGTGCGTCATCCCTACTATTTTTGACCACAGAAGTACCCACTAGTGTCCCAGGGAGGCTAAAATTATGTCAGGGCTGCCTGGAGATGGCATGTGGTGGAACCATTGCCTTGCTGGTGCTGAGCCCCCTCCCCAAGGACCCCTATGCCCAGAATCCAGCTTGGGTTTGTCCCAGCTCTGCAGCCCTGGCTCAGGCGTTCACTGGGGTCACCAAGCTGCGAGTGAAATCATGGAACATAAGTAAGGCACAATTGCAGGCCGAGGTAAGGCTGTTGAGAGTAATTTAGGAGACAGAACTGAGCAACACGGAGAGGTATGCAATCCTAAAGGAGTGTAGTGAGGAGTTGGTAGGTCATAGCACGGAGCAGAAGGACTGACTCTTCCCCACCTGCCTCATGCCTGCTGGGCTGGCAAAGGTTCCCTTAGGGGTCTTATCAGCATGGGGAGCATACTAATGCCTGGTAACTCCTTAAACCTCAGCTGTCTCTTGTGCATAATCACCAAGAAAAGCTGCCTGGTGGAAACCCAGCTAAGCTGTGTGTACCTTTTTGGCAGTTTCTGGACACATGGCAGGAGCTGGCTGCGGTGACCCAGAGAGAGCCAGCTGTACCCTGAAGAATGGCAGAGGGAGTCCACAAATATGTGTGACACCAGATATGATTTTGCCTGCCTGCAGCTGTCCCTAAAGGTTGAAGTACGGTGAGATACCAGCCTGTCCTGCCCAGCAGCCATCAACCTTGCTCAATGTGGAAGGGAAGTACTGGTGACATTTCCTGTAGTGGCACTACGCCTCCTTCATCCCACTGCAGAGCTGTTCCCAAAGGAGGGCTGGACTTTCAAGGCTCAAGCAAGCACTGAGGTGCTCTTAAAGCCAAGGAAAAAACACACTCCTTCATCTTGTACTAGTTCCATATATAGACACTACAGGGCTTTTTCCATCTTAGAAATAGTTTTTAATACTGATGAACATAAAAAACCCAATAAAACAAACTAAAAAACATGACCGATTTATCCTTCCATAATTTGAGTATTTATCAATCAATTAATTAACTAATTTTATTTTTACTTCATTGCAATCATTAGTGCAGTGTTCTATGGTTTCACTGTATGTTGTATGAAAAGTTGCTTCCTCTTGTTTATTCAAATCAGCTCCTTACTAATTTCACAGAAAACTCTTGCACCAACAGGGATGATGCAAAATCTTTTCATCTTCACCACCATGATTTTGGAAACCTCTAGTGTATTCCTCCTAAAATATACTTTAACTTCATAATTTTCCAAGAAATAGTAAAAAATTCTTTAAATTTATTATTTTTTAATGTTAAGCTTTGTAAAGAAGGAAGAAAACACTGTAACCTGTGATTGTGTTTCGTTCTTTCTTTGATGATTCAATTGTAGTTTAACAATGTAATTGCTGATTACTAATAAGATACCGAAATATTGTGCTTTAAGAAAAGGATACCTATCTCAAGTCAGGTACAGACACACACAGAAGGATTATTGGACAGGATATTTTATTGTAAGAAACACCCATTTTGTTTACAACACAGAGGCTTTCAAAAATAAAAATAATTGCAAAAAATGTCATGGAAAAACCACAAGTGAGCCTTATGTGATAAAAAAGAGCATTATTTCTAGGTGTATACAGATTGTGAAATGTATGTGAAGACTATTTATATAGATATGCAGTGGTCTGAATACTAACAAGAGATGCAGCAGTAGCAGAAGGTGATAGGGCTGAGCAATAGTATATTATTCAAGGCACTTCCTTGGAAATGCATCAGATAGGTGTGTAAGTTTCAGAAAAATATGTAAATCTAGTTCTTAATGTTGACGAAAAAAAGTTTAAAATTTGCATTCTAAGTAGGAGTCAAAGTTTTCTTATTAATTATCAGTACTTTATTGAAGTTTTAAATAAAAATTTAGTCTTCCCATGGCTTGTAGGTGTAGACACCTGTGAATCACTGAAGTCATTCTCTCAACAGAATGATCTTTCTTTAGTGACCAGCCAAGAAAATATACTTTATCTTTCTCTATTGATATTGCTTCAAGATTAACTAGAAGATTATGTTCCACTCCCACCTAGTGGCAAGTAAAACATGCACAGTATAATTATCTTTTCTTATGGTGAAGGGAATTTGTGTTGCCCTTCCTAGAAATCAGCTCTGACTTGCTTAAAAATTATGTACAAACAGCTTCTAAATTAAAGCACACCTACTGGAGTCAGTAAAAATTAAAACCCTAAACATGCTTCTGTACCTGTAACTTGGCAGCTTTTGTAGAAAAGAAAACTAAGATGTTTTTAGGCCATGGTTTTATGATTTAGCTTTGTTTTTCACATTTAACGTGTGCAGTCAATAATAGGATGAGACTGTAAATTGTCAGGTAATACACACCAAAAAAAAAGTGTTTGGCTTTAAAATAGCCCAGATAGAGAGTGTCCCCAAGTGGAACCCCTGAGTTCTCACTGAGCAGTCAAGTACAGCTCAGAGGGCAGGTCTGGGCACCAAATCCCATGGGACCAAAGTCAGCCATCGGGACTTGCACAGCCCTGAATATGTGATGGATGGGATTTAGCTCCAGGTTGCTGCCTCAGCACAGGAGTCTATAATCTTGTCATTTGCCTACAGAGTTGACATAGACTAGTTCTGCAGTCAGCTGTCATTAAAGACCATTCCTAACACTGTGGCTGCAAAGTAAATCCACTGGAGCAGTTTTCCTAGATAGGCTGATGCAATGCTGAGACTAGAACTGAGATGTGTAAAGACATGTTAATTAACTTCTTTGATTAGCTTCATCATCTTGGAAGCACGGAATCATAAAATTATGTGGTTGGGAGAGGCTCCAAGAAGTCATATAGTCTATTTCCATGCCAAAAGCAGAAACTGCCCTATCAGCAATGTTCCTTGACAAGCAGTAATACATGCTGGTATTTAATAACTCATAAGCTGGATTTTTCACATTCCTGCCACAGCTTCTTCCATCCTTCTGTATTCTCAGTGGTAGAAGGTTTTTTCTAATATCTAATCTGTATCTTCTTTGTTACAGATGCAGTCCATTCATTCTTGTATTCCCTTTAGGCAGCCTGCCTCCAGTTTGGGATTTTCTTGAGGTTGTCTTCTTTCCAGACTGACCAGCCTGTTGCCTCATAGGTGATGTTTTCCAGATCTCTGGTCATTCTGAGCCCTGCCCTCTAAACTTTCTCAGAACTAGCCAGTGTGGATAGGCCAGATGAATAATTAATTACTTTTTTATGGGTTATTGTCAACAGCATAACATCACTGACTTCTGTTCTGCTTATGATCCACTGAAATGCCAGATCTTAGCAGGCCTGCTGTCTGGTCCAGTCTTGCAACTCATTATTCCTGCTGAAGTGTAGACTTCTGTACTTTTCTGTGCTGAATCATAGGCTATTTTAGAAAAGGTTTCTTCAGTTTAGCAATTACTTTGAATTCTAACCCTGTTCAAAAGCTTATTTTCTTATTTTATGTATTTATTTTTGATTTGCAGATTTGATAAGATTCTGCTTTTTTCATCAGTTGGTAATAGATAGTTCTCTTTATAAGATAACCCTGCAGAAACATTACTTTTGCTCTTCTGCTGCAGTAATTTAATCCGTAGTTCATTTATGAGAATTCTGTTTTCTAAGTTCAGCTATGTGATGTCTGCTATTTCTCCTCTACCCACAAAAGGAAACTATTTTAGCCTAATGTTTGTCCTTGACAAATTCACATTGACTGTTATTTGTTTCCTTGTTTTATGGATGCTTAAAGATAGTGGGTTGTTTGTTTCAGTGGCTTGGGGGAACTGAAGACAACTAGATATTCTTTTGTGTTTACTCTTGCTTTTGTCTCATTTTAAAGCTGAGTCTCCCTTTCAAGTTTTACAGCAACTTGTCTGTTCTCCAAGTGTGCTCAAAGATAGCTCACATCAAGTTGTGTAATCCACTAGGATAATATTCATGAAGCCTGGCTGATTTACGAAAACACTTTTCTTACTTAAATGCTTTCCAATCCATCTTTTCTCTATTCTGAACATTGATTTGTCACTCTCCTTGGTTCATTAGCTAATTGATTTGTTGCTTTGTGTGAAGACAAACATAGAAAGGTATTTGGTCTTCCCTGGTGTCATCTGCCAATAGGTTGTCTTTTCAATAAAACAACAGATCCACTTTTTCCTTGGTCATCTTCTTGGTACTTGATATCTCTACAGATGGATTTATCTGCCTGCATCTCTTGGTTTTTTTTCAATTCCTCTGGCAATTTCTGATTTTTCCCTTAATTGCTTATGCTATTATTTTGTATATCCCCCAATCAATCCAACCTTGTTTCTATGGATGTGCACTTATTTCCCTTATTTGATATAACTGGAAAGATCATAAGATAGCTAAACTGATTCCTCATTGCAACTCCTGTTCTCCCTCTGCAATGGGAAAACTGTCGCTTGCAGACCAGCTTGTCTACCTAGACAAAGTTTCCAAGACCCCTTTTTCTCTTTGTATGTGAGACCTATGAGATTTTATCTGTGAATACTCAGTGCTTATTGAAGTC
Organism: Pyrgilauda ruficollis; assembly: GCF_017590135.1. Lineage (NCBI taxonomy): Eukaryota > Metazoa > Chordata > Aves > Passeriformes > Passeridae > Pyrgilauda > Pyrgilauda ruficollis. The sequence goes on along the minus strand of NW_024525934.1, from coordinate 2,507,652 downwards.
TATCTCCTTGAAATCCCTGTTTAATTACAGTTTTCTACCTCTTCCCTTCTTAGGGAGTGTGAATGTTACCTTTACACACACAGTCTCATATTCTCAATCACTTTCTACTTCTGGTAAGGATAAGATTTGCAAAACCTTCTCTAACTGCTGCTTCTACCCTCTTAAAAAAACCAAAGCATCTCAAGAGCTATATGTGGCTATGTTTTTCCCAATAATTTTGGCTCAATTGAATACCTTCACTAGTGCTGACTCTTGGATAGTTGCAAGCAATTCTGTGTTGTGTTGGTCTCCTTTGGTGACCAAGAGCCACCTAGCTCCCCATGCTAGCAAACACATCCTTCCTCCCTTCTGTTTCCACCAGAGTTTAAGAACTTTTTCTCCTTCAGCATTTTAGATCTCTGAGCGCCACTGATGCACACAGCAATTATTTATCTCTTCTTTCCTGAAGAAACTACACAACTTATTTTAACAAATAACTTATTTCCATAAATCTAATAATGGATAGTATTTGCATAACCCATAACAAGAGATATTTGCATGAGCTGTAATAAGGGATAGTTGCAGTGGTACAAATATTCCTTTAACTGATGGGATCTATTTTCCTCTCCTCATGGAAAGCATTTTGTAGTGGTGTGATTGTTCTATGCTGTTGAATCTGAACTGATCTAAGTTTGTGATTGTGTCAGAAGGTATGAAAAGTTGGTGTGTTTATAAGGCCTATGCATCCTTTACATGTTCTCAATGCATTAAAAGTGTGACTTAACCAATTCCCACATGCTACAGTTTAGTTTTATAGCCAGGATTCTGCAACACAGCGATTGAAATTTTAAAGATGCCTTTTCATTAATTGAAAATAGTATCAAGGGTAAATTAAATTAAATGAAGAGGGCTGTAGTGGCATTGTTGATTGATGCATGGTATTCAGTAAAACCCTCTGTTCTTCTCTTTATTGAACTCAGAAGAATCCAGGTTCTTTGATGTACAGCTCACTGTGGTTTTGTCACAGAGTACACAGGCTTGATTGCAATTTATTTTACGCAGCTTATGTTCCCAGTGTATGCTTCATCAAGGCACTAAATACCATTAGAACCATTTAAAGGATCAACATCTTTGAAGATAAGATACTCACTTTTTAAAATTATGTTCCATTCCTTTTTCTAAAACCTTATGCTAAAGATTTAATTTGAAGTGTTTTGTTGATGAGGTGAGAGGGAAACATAATGTTAGATGGATGGACAGTAAGATGGATGGATAATGATTCATAGCTTACCTGAAATCAAAATATATTTTTTTCTCATATGCTTCTTTGTATTAATCTGAACTTTTGAAGATTATGTTCAAATCAGATATAGGCTCTTCCAAAAAGGTAATGCAAAGAATTTCCAAATCCTCAGGTCAGTATGCAGATAGATGGAGCATCAATGCAGTTGAGGAGAACATCTAAATTTTGGCTTGAAGGCATTGGCTGTCTAGCATATTAGTAGGCAAGCTGTTTAGTAAACAGGAGGGAGCTCTATAATTCCTCAAGAAGTCTTTGGTGTTTACAAATATTTCTCATCATACAGATGAGTCGTGATGTTTTTGAGTTTTAGATTGTTGAAAATATGAAAGCCAGCTACTCAATGCTTAAAATGCCTTTGCTTCACAGAGAGTATTCCTCCTGTGGAGTTTATTGTTCTTGACTTTGTGTTTATCTACAGTGAGTAATGATACGTCATGGATGATGAATTACAGTCTATTTTGTCGAGGACAAAAAACCCAGGTAAATTTATGAGTCCAAATATACAATTTTCTCCAATTATGCAAAGAATATGAGAAATAAGAAACAAGACAAGAAAGAAAACCAGAAAACGTGTTTTAAATATTGACTGTACTGTGTCAGAAGGACTGCCTCTTGTGCATTGAGTGAAATTATTAGTAAGTTGAAAAGAGAAGACAATCCACTCCAGAAAAGTGAAGCTACCAGTATTCCTCTAGAAATCCACTTCATGCAGCAGAACCCCGGGGCCAAACTTGTTCTCTGCCTCCTTTCCTAGGCTTGAGAATCTGACTTAGCATTCAGGTTCTACGTGAAAAATTTTCCATGCCATGGGTTATCATGCTTCAGAGCCATAATGTATTTTCCAGGTTCAAGGTCTGCCTTCAGTAGGTTTACTGGTGGATCTTGGGAGGTCTTCAGCTCTTCTCCTCACCTTCTTGGATCTGAGCTCCACAATACACCACTCTCTCTCTGTGCTGTGATAACAGAACACCTTGATTTTGGACACAGGAGCATGTGGAAACCTCCAAACCTGCTCCTGGAATCTTGGGAAGAGGAACTTCTATTTTAACAAAAGGGCAAGAATTTATCCACAAGTGAAGAGGTACTAAAGTTCGTCCTAAAGTGGAAGCCAGCAGCAGCACATGCCCTTCCCAGTTTCATGTATCTGCTTTAAGAGCTGCTGTTTTTAAACTAGAGTTTAAGTGAATGCATTGAGTGAATTCTGTTATAAGGAGTAGAAAGAATATTAAATTATGAAAACAGGTGTGAGATATATTCTGTGAATGCATTAGAGGAATGCGTCTTGCTTTGAAAACAGCTTGAGAGGTCAATCAGCTTTTCCTAGAGGAAAAAAATATTTTCATGTCTTGATAATTAAATTAAATAGTTTGTTTTACCAGTTGTCCTTGTGGTATCAATTGTGAGAGACTGTTAAAGTGATAATTTTTGTCTTGAGATCTTTAAAAATCATGTTCTTGCTATTTTTTCATGTGAAAGGGAATGGCACAGAATCACCCTCACAGGCCTTGGGAGCTGACTGGCTCACACTCTATGAAGGTGAATGAAAACCCCTGCTGGGACTAGTATCTCATCTTTCATAATAAGAACTTGAGAAAGCTTTGATTGCTTAATCTGTTAAAACAGCCTGAGAGAGAATAGGAACAAAACTCGTTTGAAAAATTGTATTTGGAGGGTGTTATACTTGTTGCACTGCCTGCAGGGAAGGGGCAGAGCTGAGGGTTCAGCCCCATCTGCCCTTGGTGAGTTTTGACTGTCCTTTTACTGAAGTCTTGGATGAGGTGGTGAGATATGCTTATTAAAATTGTCAGTTACTGAAACCTGAGAGAAACTGCTATGCTGATGATTGGAGAAACCATTTGAAAAACAGGCAATCTCTGGAACTGTGAGTTCATTTGCCATACCTGTATCTGCCCTGCACGTTATGTGAGCATAACGTTCCCCTGATCCCCTCTGCCCTACCTGTAAGGTCCCATTTCCCACCATCACATGTTATTTCTCACCTCTGCTTTGCACTGGTGCTGGTTCTTCCCCTTGTTCTCTGTCTCTGAGCTGGGCAAGGGGCAGCAGGACATGAGGCTAGCCCTGAGCTAGCTAAGGCTGAGGCATCAGCTGGCAGACCAGGCAAAAGAAATGCCCAGTGAGCTCACACAGTGCAGCCTGAACCTCTGCAGGAGCTGTTATTTCCATCTTTTCCCTTTATCCAGTCATTGATTTTCACATAACTTGAAAAAACTTAATTCCTTTGCAGCTCTTCAGCTAAATCAGATACGGAGGTAAATGAGTTCAAAGAAAATTGAAGGAAATAAGAAAAAGTATCAGGTAAACAGATAAAGCAGCTGCCTAAATGCATATGTTTTGTTTTCTCAGAAATCAGGTGGAAAATAGGATGCAGTTCAATTTGCAGTAACTTTGCAAGTGAGATAGGGAATAATTGCCATATAACAGCTCTTTAGAAAATGATACAGGAACTAACAGAACCATGATTCAAAAAATTGAACTTTATATGAATAAATATATGAAAAAGACTGAAATATTTCAAACTTCTCAGCGTGGTAAGGTCTTGGTTGTGGTATTGTGTCTGTTCTTGGACACCACAGCTCGTATTTATGTATGCCAGCTGGAAACAGCCCATAATGGCTACATGTCTCAAAAGTGTGGTTTATGAGAATAGAGACTTAATTTGTATTATTTATTCTACTTAAAAGGAGTCTTCAAAGGCTGTATGCAAAAGGAAGTTTTCCATGCAGATTTCCATGTCAGTAGTGGATGGGACAAAGAAAAACAAACCTCATTTTTCAGGAAAGGAAGATGCAGATTAGACATGAACTAAAAATATCTCCAGTAGTGTCTGGAGTAGGTTGCCTAAATCTGTATGTTATCCACCAGTGCTGGAAACCTTCATTTGCTGGTAAATTCCAGGGATTATATGAATGTATAGTGATGATCCCGCCTCATAGGGCATGGAAATGGCTTACATGATTTCTTGATTTTTTTCCAGCTTTGGTATTCTAAGGCTCCATGTTTGATCTCTGTGAACACAAAGAAAGAAGAATTATTTACATTAAGGAATATTAATGATAAAAAAAGGCTGTGAATTCTGGCTATGCATCAATTATTTGGGAAATTAGAAGAAAGCTCATAACCATTCAGGGACAGTTTTCCAAATGAAATGCAAATCTGAGTGGCTCTGAGCAGGAACACAATCCATTTCAGAGGGTATGGTGCATGTTTTTCTTTTGTTTTCAGAGGACTTGGCTCAAAGATATAGAAAGACCCTTCTGGTAATCTCACAGATGCATGATCTTTGCTTCCCAAAAGAAGACAACTGAATGCTTTAAGCCCGCAGAAGTCGCGCTATAGCGTGTCAATAAGGCAAGTGAACTCGACTCACAGGAGTGTGCAAACTCATCTCTCCTTTTAATGTGCTTCTTGGTACATTCTCTTCCAAAGCTTTATTTTATCTTACTCCTTCTCTGATGTTCCAGTTGAATATCTAGGGGTTTATAATCCTTTCAATGAGAGTGAAGCATCATGAACACTGGATGGTGGCATTGTAGAATGAATCAGGCATGCAAAACAAGCAGGATGTATTTATATACACAGATATCCCAGTAGTCAAGGAAAAGATTTGCAGAGTAAAATGTGCTATAAAGTACCCTATATACAATTTACATTTGGAAAAAGAGTTGTAACTATTATGTAACCTCATTCAGTATTTCAGACTTTTTTTTAAGTAAAAAGATTAACAATTGTGGGGAAAAGAAAGCAGAAAAATTTATGGCATTTGTTCTCACAGAAAAATCTTTGATTATTTTAAGAATATATATTTTATATTTTTATATATAAAAAACATTATAAAGCAGGCAGACATTTTACTATAGAGCTAATCCTGCAAGGAGGAAGGCAGAAATACATTTGTGAAAGATTTATTTTGTTTTCATTTGATTGTTGTTTCATGCAGTCATTGTTTTGCTTAAGCTCTGCAAGAGTAAGAAGCAACAAGAGCTCCTGGCATGGGAGGCCCATCCCCTGTGGCCTCATCTCAGCCTGGCAGGTAGCATGATCCTTGCCAGTTATAGACAGCTAATATGCATGGCTGTTCCCTCAAGGAGTTTCACTGAGGTGATAAAAAGTTTTCTACTAGTTTTGCTGAAAAAAGTGCAAAGGTCCCTTGTAGAGGAACCAGAGTTAAGGCTGCTTGACAGCCAGTTAACAGCAGCCAGAATTTTCTATATATTTTGTGAGTAAATTTCCATGTGCTTCAAGTTGCTCCTTATACTTGGATTTATCTGAGGAACCTATTGATATAGATAGAAGGTTCTTTTTTCTCAAATACCAGCTTCCTAGGTCACTCCCAAGGAACCAGTCTTCTCCTAAACAAGACCTGAGAAGGACTGGTTCAGGCTGACCTTTTGGCAGTGTGGACCTGCCCATGCCAGATCTGGGCACTTCTGCTGGATGGCTTCTTTCAGCACCATCCTCAAGTTTTGGCTACCAGTGCCAAGCTCTCCCACATGCCTCTCTGCCATACCCAGGATTTGCAGCACTTTTTCTCAATTTCATGTCATGAAAATTCCAGTCTGGAGCGTGTCACTCTGTCCTCCTGTTATCTGAGATACTTGGAGACAAAAGCAACACAGTCTCAGCCCGTTCTTACTTGTGGCGCTACAGAAGCATTTCTCTGCCCCTCTGGGGAGCTCTGGGACCAAGAGTGACGCTGGATGGGTGTAGCCCATCAGCTTTTTGAGGGGTGAGGGCTGAGCAGGATGCATACAGCCCCTCTGCATCACTTGGCCGTTCAGATGTTGGTGGACATGTGGCTGCAAATACACCTACAAGGTGCTGTCAGGTCCACAGTGGATTTTCAGCTCTGATGTTTTGTCAAAGACACCTGCAGAAGCAGTTAAGCTGGATTTAACTCTTTTTATATATGCAGCTCTGCTGTCCATTTTACTAGTTTTGAGACTGTCTCTTTTCTCTTTGTGGGATATCAAATAACTAAATTGTTTTCCACTTTTAATGGGACTTTTTGTCCTGTGGGAAAAAAAATTTATGAGTAATATGCAGAACTATATTTCAAGCCCCAGCTTGTTGAAATAATTATTCATTATTGCTTAGAATGGCTTCAAATTGTTTAATAGAATGGAACCAATGGATCCAACTCCTTAACACCCTAGTCTTGAACTGAGTTCAGGCTCAGACCTTGGATGAAAACAGTTTGGAGAGATAAAAGCAGAGAGAAAACACAAATGCTGTCTTATTTAAAACTCCCTGAAATAAAACGTTTGTGCATTTTGAAGACCACTTTTGTGTCAATTAGTGAGAAAGGAGACATTAAATGTACATTTGAGCAATTTCTCCTTTCAGTTTTGGATGCTGCTTGGAGACACTAGATGGCACCTTCTGTTTGCTACGTGCATGGGGCCAGAAATAGGGCCTATCTGAATGCTGGGGAAAGTTGACAATTATTTTTGAAGCAACTGGTGCATCCATATGGATCCTTGCTGATGAAGGAGACAGAAATATCCTGGTGCTCCACATCCAGAAAAATGAGGTGGACAGAGTACCTATTAACTACCTTGTTTCTTCTTTTTATTTGATGTCTGAGCTGCAGCTGGTGGGCAGTGAAACACTCAATTTAGTTAAAGAGCAGGCTGGGAATGGTTCATGGTGTATTTCAAGGAAAGGATTTTCAAGAAAGCTGGACATGATACAGGCAGCTAGGGGTGGGACTTAGGCCCCCAGAGTATAACTTACCCCAGTGTGAATGTGTAGTCTATGGACATGTGAGTCTGTAACTGCTTCATCAGACATCTGGTATCATTCAGGATGCCATGAAGGATCCCACATAAACTCTAGCCGCTGCTCCTAGAAGGAATGGATTCTCTGTATAGACTGAGGATTCCAGCTAGAGGAATCACTAGCCAGTGATCACCACTGCATTTGCCAGTGACATGAATGAACATAAATGTAACAATGCAATGATACCCTTGTAGGAAGAAAATTTAGTCCGTGATAAAGCTATTTTTCCTTAATTCAAGGGTGAGAAATCTCAGACTGTTCTCCTTAACAAGTTTCTACAGGCATGTATCTTTTAGAAAGAATTCCATTTAATAGTTTGGGAAAAATCTGTCCTAATCTTATTTTGTGATTTCTGCTCTGTGTTTTTCATGGTGAAGCCCTCATTCTCATCATCCAAAAGCAGGAGGATTATGACTGCGCTGTTCTGCAAGACATCTCAGGCACAGACCACTAGGACTGCCTAAATCATCAGTGTAGTGCCCTGACATCAAAAGCCCTCATCTGATCAATGTTTAATCCACAAAGATTTGCAGAATTCTTGTATCCCACAGATCAGATACCACAAAGCTATAAAATATCTTCTTTGCCATTGCAAGTAAACCTTACCTTTAATACAAAAGTGGAAGTACAAGAAATTAAATGAAAGGTCTCAGAAAAGAGCAAGGAAAGATCTAGGACTAGAGCCAATGACCTGTCCTGTTAGAGCAGGAGCTGATTTATTAGGAATAAAAGACCAGAGAGTTCTGGGGATTGAATTGTGTCAATGCTACAGAGAAAAGCAGTGACCATCTCTCCCAGTGGTGCTGTCACTTTAACTTGGAAGGAAATTCCTTTCTACCCTTGGATTTGATGACCTGTCATAGTGGGTTGAAGCTGGCTGAATGCCAGGGACCCACCAAAGCCTCTCCTCTACAAATCACTCACCTCTACAGCTGGAGAGGAGAGAGAAAATATAACAAAGGTTCTGTGAGTTGATCTAGGGACCAGGAAAGATCACTCACCAAAACCTATTGGGACAAAACAGACTCAGATTAGAGATATTAATTGAATTGATTGCTAGCCAAGTCAGAGCAGGATAATGAGAAGTAAAAATAAAACCTTAAAAACACCTTCACCTCTACCCCTCCCTCCTTCCCAGATCTACCTAGTCCCTCAGCAATGCAGGGAGACAGGGAATGGAGGTTATGATCAGTTCATCATGCACTGTTTCTCCCACTGCTCAGGAAGAGGAGTCCTTCCCCTGCTTCAGGCTGGGGGTCACTTCCATGGGAGACAGTCCTCTGAGAACTTTTCTCCAATGTGAGTCTATCCCAGTGGCACCAGTTCTCCACAAATTGCTGCAGCTTGGGTCACTCTTCCATGGGGTGCAGTTCTTCAGGCACATTCTCCAACATGGGTCCCTTCACAGGCTCACAAGTCCTGCCAGCAAACCTGCTCCAGGTGGGCTCCTCTCTCCATGGCTCTGCAGGACCCTGCTCCAGCACAGGCCTCCCACGGGGTCTCGGCCTCTCCCAGGCACCCACCTGCCCTGGTGTGGGTGTCTTCCATGGGCTGAGGGTGGATCTCTGTATCCCCAGGGACCTCCATGGGCTGCAGGGACACAGCTGCCTCCCCATGGGCTGCACCAGGGGCTGCAGGGGAATCTCAGCTCTGGCCCTGCAGCCCCTCCTGCGCCTCCTCTGCACTGACCTTGGTGTCTGCAGGGCTGTCCCTCTCACATATTCTCACCCCATTCTTCTCTGGCCACAATGTCATCTGCACAATAACTTTTTTCCCCTTCTTATTAAGTATGTTATCACAGAAGCATTAACACCATTCCTAATTGGCTCAGCCTTGACCAGTGGCACATCCATCTTTGGAGCTGCCAAGGACTGGCTCTGCTGGACATGGGGGAAGTTTCTGGCAACTTCCTACAGAAGCCACCCCTGTTTGCCCCCACCACGCCCCCAGAGTTTGGTCATGCAAACCCAGTGTATCTGTCCAAGCCTGAGCCAGTCATCAAGATATATAAACCTAGAGATTTTCGGTACTGTCAAAATACTCTGCCTGTCACCCTATTTCTGAAGTTTGATCATGTCTCATACTTTCAAGGGAGGAGGAAAAATACTAAGAAGTCAAGCTCTACATTAAAAGAGAAAAAAATCACCTTCCTGACCACTGCAAGCAAGTAGTTGAAAACCTGAAACAAATATTTAATTAGAAACAGTGTAAAAAAGACTCAAACTTGCTTTTTCAAAAAAATCCATTCAGTCTCCTTTTAGAGCCCTTGTAAGTCCTCTATTCACTCCTACAATCTCCACCTGACATGCATTAAATATATATAAAATAAATCTACAACATTACCTTTATCAAATAAGATGGTATTTTTCAGGTAAAAAAAGGTTGTATGATAAAAGTGGCACAGCCCCATCCAGCCTGGCCTTGAACACTTCCACAGGCATCTACAGCTTCTCTGGGCAACCTGTTCCGGTAACTCATCACCCTCACAGCAAAGAATTTCTTCCCAATATCTAATCTAAATCTGCCCTCTTTCAACTTGAAGCATTCCCCTTGTCCTGTCACTACACGCTCTTTCAAACACCTCTCTTGTTAGTCTCTGTTAGGCACTGAAAGGGGCTATAAGGTCTCCCTGAAGCCTTCTTTTCTCCAGGTAGAACTACCCAAACTCTCCCAGCCTGCCTTCATAGGAGATATTCTCCAGGCATCTGACCATCTTTGTGACCCTCCTGCGGACTCATTCTGGCAGATCCACATCCTTCTCATGTTGGGGGCCCCAGAGCTGGATGCAGCACTCCAGAGCAGGTCTCATGAGAGCAGAGGGGGAGAATTGCCTCCCTCAATCTGCTGGTCATGCTGCTTTGGAGGCAGCTCAGGATATGTTTTTTTCCATCAGGCAGAAGCATCCCTTGGCCACAGCCCCCTCACCTGCTCTGCTCTGCTGACACACTGAGCAAGCCCCTGATTCCTGAGCCGTTTGAACCAAAGTGCTTGATGCACAGCTCACTTGGCATCGTCTCCATAGTGAGTAAATGTGGCTGAAAACTTGGTAAATAATTGATTGTGTTGTCAGGACCTCACTAGCCAGGCTGATTAATATTTAGCGAAAATCATACTTCTGAGTTTGAAAGGCAGAATATTGTCACGGAATGAACACCTGTGGCCGGCAAGGACCACACATCTCTTACAGGTGCTTAAACAACAGCTCAGCAGGAAAAGGCTGATCATTTTTGGGACTTGCATAGATGAGAACTTACTTGTGGGAGATACTGAACAAGCCTTTAAGTTCAGACCCCTGTGGCACACACTGATGGGTCTCCAGTCTGAAGAGACCAAGACCCAAGGTGTGCTGCAGGACATTGACACAGCAAAGGTGGTGTGAATGGGATGTCTGTCTCCAACAAGACAAGGTGCTGTGTCTTACACATCTGTTCCCCTTTTCTTTGGTAAAGAGAAAGATGAAATAAAAATGATGAAACACGAATAGAGAATTTACACCTGAGAAGGAAGATGGTGGACGTGAATGTATCTGCAATGTTCAGTCTGATCTTTGGTTCTGTGACCTTTCTCACGACCCTGCTTTCAATGGTGATGTGTTTCTTTAGTTCCCTATTTCTCTTCTTGCTTCTCATGTTGCATTTTGTGTTGAAATTATGTTGTACTGTGTGAAGATTTAAAATATGTGTTTCGAGTAGATGATAAATTAGCAGAATTGGGCTGCATTGCAGTTTAATATTCTGAGAATTTGATTAATCAATATGCAGTCATTAGATGAACCCAGCAAAGAAAACCAGAATAGTATCTCAATGACTTATCAAAGGCTGGCCTGGAATTGCTTCTTCTTTTCCTAATACTCTCAGACTTCTGCTGTTGAAAATTATAAAAGTAGTTTTGTAATCATGTCTCATGCCTCTAAAAGGGGAAACATTAAAAAAAGTTATTAAAAGGGAGGTATTATTGGAAAAATGCAATTCACCAATTTCTGCAGTGGCAAATTGTGTTTCACTAATCTATTAGAATTTTTGAATGTATAAGTAATGCAATGTAAAACTGCAAAGCAGTAAAAAAAATTAAATATCAATTAATTTTAATTTTCAAAAGATGAGTAAAAAGATTGCTTAGAAGGTGTAAAAAAATGTCTTGTTTCTTTTTGGAGAAGCAATGTATTGACTGGGAGCAAAAGCCAAGAAGTAGAAAATACAGCATCAAATGAATCCATTTCCAACAAAGCAAAAAATTTAGAGTACTCAAGTATTAATCTCTTGAATTCTTGGAGTCTGTCATGAGGGTGAAGGTTGTTTGGAGCTCCAGAGAACTGAACAATAGGGAGCAAAGTGACAGGTGGAGCTCAGTGCCTAACAAATGCAAAATACTATTAATTGGAAAGGGAAACATTATTTACTCATTAACCTTACACCATTCTGCCTGTGTCAGGTTAAGAAGGGGACATGGATCTGGTGGTGGACAGATGTGCATAGCCACAGTCCAAACAAGTTCATAGATAGTGAAGGCATGGAAAAAGAAGGCAGTGCTTTTATGTGGTCAGCAAGTGTGACTCTATGGGGAGCAAAGTGCAGGACTGGGTGCTCAAAGTCTCAAGAGACAATCTATGAAGCAGATCTATGTCAGCTTCAGGACAGGGTGATGGGAATGACTGGGAGTGTGTTAAAATATTCAGCAGAAACCATGTTTTAAAAGACTGAGATTGTCTGCATTTGACACAAGGAAAAGTGAGAGTATGATAGCGACACATATAATGGCAGATGATCTGGGGAAGGGAGTTTGGGAACTCAAGAACAAGGGAAATCAATGGCTTAGACAAAGGAAATGCAGTTAATTGGAATTAGTTCAATTCTAATTTGGATAATTCAGTATGTATCTGGGTTTTACTGCTCCAACCTGGAACACCAGACGTCTGGGCTTTCCCACTTTTTCAGTCATTGAGTCTCGCAGAGAGAAAATTGCAAAGTGATAGAAGGGAATCTCATTGCCGCAGAAAAAATAATTAGACCGTAAAAATCATTAACCCGGAGTTGTGTTTACCATTAATACTCTATCAAATGTTGATTGTGTGACTAAACTGCAGAGTAAAAGAGCCTCCATAACCACTGCCCAATGATATAAATGAGGTCATCATTACTATGAAAGAAAACATGAAAATGGTCCAAGAGGTAGTTTCATCTATAAGTGATAACTCTGAGCAGATTTTAAGGCATAAATCATGGAGTAGTTTTTCTTACTTTTCTGGTAAAAAAAAAAAAAAAAAAGATTAAGAGATTAGTGTGTGTTAAAAAAGTATAATCCCAGAAAGACACACTCCAAGTATTCAGAAGCTGTTTGTGCACATTGAATGCACCTTAATACATTTTGGAAAGAACAGCATTTTGCTTGGTATGAACATGCCTGCCAAGTACAGCCACGTGCATATCTGTTTTCTGCTATCCAGTAGCCTCCATTCAACTTTCTTCAATGTTGTCATGGCAATAAGACTGTTTTTGACACTGCCATTAATGAGCTCTGAGGATGAGAAAGGTCCTTCTCCGACAAAGAGTGACACCACCACAAAGCAAATTAAATTGCTCTGACAATGTATCTATTGAGAGTGAGTTCACATGTCACTGGAGCTTTTAGGATCTTATTGATGACTTTGTGGCTGCCAAAAGTCATCAAGTACTGCTGTTGTAACAAGTTTATGTTTATAGAGAATATTTGCCTGCATTGTTTGATCGCCTCAATGCTGATATATTCTGTCATATTACCTTGACAGTTGTAGTCACTATTACTCCTCTGTCAGTGAGTTAATGAAGGTGTGTGTGTCAGTAATCATTTCTTATCTCCAAGGAGGTATAATGTATATGCCATAAACACATAACTATGTGACAATTGATTACACTACAGTTAAGTGATAAGAGCAGTTGACAAGAGAGTAGCTGAGGATCACAGAATAGGCATAGACCAGCACATTCTCCTGGGTGATAAAATTTGAAATAAAGGTGGTCCAAACCATATGTGGCTAGAGCCTTTTACAGCCAGTTTGCTCCCTGTGCAAAAGAGGATGTACCATCTATAGAAGTTACAAGAGACACCAAGAAACCTTCTTTTAAGGTGCATGGAGCTTTTTATCGAAAGGTCACCATTCTGCTGTGACTGGCTCCCCAGTTCTAAACCTGTAGCACTGTCAACTCAGTTTATTGGCTGCATAGCAATATGTGGATCTTATTTCTCCTGAACTAAGGAGCTGACATCAGTCTACAGTTTTATTTTTTCTGGAAAACAGAGGGAATGAGGTGAGCTGTAACAGACAGACTGACTTGCCATCTTCACTCCTGGATGGCATAGAGGAGATGGAGGTGACAGACGCTGAAGGTTTGGATAAGGGGGTCCTCATCCCACTCCAATCTCCCTGCAAGAGGCTGAAAGATAGACTGGCTTCCCAGGACACTATAGAAGTCTTCTTATACTGTGCAGGCAGCTGGTTCTCTCTGGTTTTACACACATGGCACTCTTCTGTCTAAGTGACTGCTTACCTCTGCTCAGGGCCAGCTGGTCTTGCAGGCAGTCACCATCCCCACAGGTGGCAGCATACAAGTACCTACAAGTCAAAAGAAGAAACCTTATCCTGCCCTGGCAGAGCACACAAGGACTGTCTGAGCAATACCTACTGCACCACATTGCAAGAGCTTCAGGCCTTTGTGCCTTTAGCTCTTGTCTGCTATAACCTAGCTTGATCAAAACCACCACCATGCAATTTTTTTTTTCCCAATCACAGAAAAATTAGTAAAGCTGCAGGCAAATGTAATCCTGGGGATATTTTGGAAGAGACTACTGTATAGTAGGGTACATGGAGCCATACTATTGTCAGCAGCAAAATCATAAGATCCTAAAAGCTCCAACGGCATGTGAACTCTCAACAGATGTGCTTTCACCAAGTGCTGGTATTTTGAAGTCCCTGTTACTTGGGCACTCACAGGTACTGTGATAAGCAAACAGCTGATTTGGGATTGTTATGGCACAGCCATAAAAAACATCTGGACAAGGCCTTGACAACATGCTTTAACTCTTGTTCATCCCTTACCTGGTCAGGCAGTTGGAATAGATGGCCATCATAGGTCCCTTCCAACTGAAATATTTCATTCCATTCTATTATATTCTAGCCTAGCATAAACTTCTTTCTACCACAGGGGTTTTCTGTGATAAACAGTGTGAACTGCTTGGTGAGTTATCTGGCTACCAAATGCTGGGCAGTGTAGGCAAGAGGCATCCACCTTAGATCAACATAACAAATGTCACAAACATTAAAGTGCCCTCCACCAGCAACAAAATTTTCCTTAATTTTTTCAAACACATTTCAGCTCTTCCAATATCTACTTGTTTACAACGAAGACTCATTTGGAGTCCTCACTATTAATCTGCTGTGAACCAGCTCACCCAGAACTGCCAAGGGTCAGATGTACAGGTCCTGTTTCATCCTTCTTCAGTCATATTGTGCAGAGCCATAAAGAGTTTCCATGTTCTGCCTTAAAGCACCTTCATGTTATTGCAACTGGTGCCAGGAAAAAAATTAAAACCAGCTGAACCATGGATTTCAAGGTGCAATGTAATCAAGAGTGAGCCACTCAGCTTTACTGAGCTTCAGTCTCTCAGCTTAGCTAAAAATCTGTAAGAAAGCAACACTGCACTGCCGACTTGATAAAGCACCTGAAAAGTCCTTTTGTTAGAACACCTAATGCAGTGTACCTTAAGTGGGCTTATGGATGGATTGCAAAGGAATTTAACACCCTTCAGTGCATTTCTATAACTTTACAAAAAGGATGTAGATAAGGAGTCTGCAATACCTAACTAAATAATGTCATTGCAGGCATCAAGAATAACTTCTCATTGTTAAAGAAATATCATGACTCATAGCTAGAGTTGCTTTTCAATGATTTGCTTAAGGGCTAGAGAATACAAAAGATTTATTCATGACACACTTCAAATTCATGTTGCTTTTTTAATTTTATTTTTGGTTGAACACACCAACCTCAGAAAAAGTATGCTAATCTCTTACTCTGGAACTGATGTGCCCTCAGTCTATGTGTGGCTGACACTGCTGGTAACCCCCATTTCAAAAAATAAACACATTATCAGCACACATAGGAAGGGGCATCTGAAATCTCATCTTTGTCTTTCTATTTGATCTCCCAGTCGGATTGTTTTACTCATATAGAGACTCACTCCTTTTAACGACCTTACAGGAGCTGCTAAAATGCTCTGTCATGTGCTTCTTATGTAAGTAAGGCTGCATTTAATAACTTGGTTCTACCCTGAGTGCAAGTGGAGAAATTCAGCATGAAAAATGATGAGAGAAGACAAAACATATCATGTAGTTCTGGTAGCAAAACATGGTTTTGCTTTCTGGGTTCATTGTACCAGCAAGCCCACCCTTATACTAATTTGCTGTTTCTTTGGCATGAGAAAAATAATTCTAACTGAAAAGTAAATAATAAATCCAGTACCTCCTTCCTATTTCTTTTATGGAGACTATGTTTGTTCTTTATGACAGGAATGGCTTTTTATAAACCAAATTTATACTTCTGAATTCAAATTCAGAAGGATGAAAAAGAACATAAAAGGAAAGATTATGCAAGAAAACATGAAATTATTTCTTAAAGCCTCAAATATTATATAAGCTTATATTTTAATAGAATGAGGAAATAAAATCAGGTAAGACAGGGTGCTCCATGTATAACTTATTGTCACTATTTCAGCAGTGAAGATTCAAGTGAGCAGGTAATAGAGGTTAACAGCCCAAGAGGAAAAGCTTTGGGTCAGCTGGACATCAGGTGACAATGTACTACTGCTACATGGTGAATATCCTACCCAAGTATCTAAAAAGGAGCATAACCTGCAAGATGTGTGAAATAATCCTCTCCTCAGGACTGGAAAGGCCACAGATATATGGGATCTCTGGGAACCGTGCATCTGGAAGGATATCCCTCACAAGGACCCACTGTAGGTGGTGCAAAGGAGGCAAAGAGACATGGCCAGGATTTCAGAAAACATGAAATGGTCTCGTTCAGCCAAGAGCTGGAAAGGTTGTGGGGACATGTGGTGGACCCTTGAGCTGTCTCAAAGGGTACAGCACAAACAAGAAAGGGTCCCTGACTCTGTGCAGGTTTGGAGCATACCCTCTCCCTACAGCTGAAAGAGACAAGGAAAAAACCCCTGTGGCCTGCAGCCTGCTTTTCCTGGAGGGATTTCTTTGCTGGGCATTTATAGTCTGGAATGTGACTGAGAAAGCAGCATGAGAGGGCCCATTGTGCTGTGGCCTGGCAATTCCTGTCCCCAGGACTGACGGAAGAACTTGGTCTTCTAAGGTGCATCTGTCATGCCTGTGCCTACTTCATCCTCCTGGACTATCCGTGCTCTCTTCTTGATTCAAACCTTCCAAATATTGAGAGCAACTTAAAAATCCCAAGAACCTTGAAAGAATGCATTTAGGTTGCTTACTTTTTGATTTTCAAGTGTTATGGACAATGTCTGTACTGTTAGCTCAGGGCATATAAGCCGGCTGCAGTCATGTTCCTGCTTGCCTTAGATAGCAAATTTTCTACTTTTATCCATCATCACAAGTTCATTGGTCCATTTTTTAAAAAGGCAATGACTCTCATTACCTTTAAAAAACCTGTCTCACTAGGACTTCAAATCTCAAGTTTTACTACTTGAATATTCTTTATCTAAAGTCCCCAGTTACTGTATCCTGCACATTTCATTTAAGTTCTCCCACTGACTTCAATCTGAATGGTACAAACTCAGCAAGTAGGACACTCATGAGTTCAAGTTCATTCTTATTCAGTAGAAGTCCTGCTCTACACTATGCTACATCCTGTGTTTGAGAATTTTGTTGGATATGAAGAAATTTTGTCAGAAATTTTTTCTGACACTTTTTCAGAAACAGCCTCCAGCTACAGAGAAACAAATTGCTTTGTGTGTTGACTGTATTTTTGTCTCCCTCATTTAAACTTCAGTTTGTTTCTTTGTCTGCCCTTAGGTTTGAACCTTTCAGAGTAGAGATCATGTTCTCTTGAAAGTGCCTTGCACAGAGCTACTAAAGGTTCACAACAGTGCAAATGCAACAGCAGCAAAAGCTTTAACTAAAGGCAATGAAAGCACTTTTCATCCTGCTTTAAAATAGTCTTAGAAATAGAAAAGAATGAGACATTGACCAAATAATGTGAAAGGGCAAGCCATTAATCATATCTTTAAAATTATTATGGTACTTTAATAAAAACTGGTCTTGAATAAGAAAATTCGAGTATGTACAATTAGAAAGTAATGTCAATCCCCTAAGTAAAGATCCAGGTTGAAAGAAACAGGTATGATATGAGTCAAAGGATTCAATTTGTGCAAATAATCAGGACCAGATTATAGTGTCCTAAATTGTAAATAGAAGTACTTAATGAGTTTATTGAATCCCTAAATTATTTCTGAGTTGTTCTGGTGAGTCAGAAAGGTAATGAACACTGGGCAGGAATGTGGGAGTTGTCTATTTGTGAGATTGAGGCTGTTGTGCTGCAGGTAGTCAGACAGTGGATGTGCCTGTTTCTCTGAAGTTTATTTTCTTTCATTTTCTCATAGACAAGGATAAAGTCAGTGGGGGACACTGGGGCAGGAACTCTTTAAGACAAAAACTGGAGCTCTTAAACCCCAAACTTTTGAGGAGCTGTGAGGAAGTTAGTTATAGCTGTACTCCTGCAGGACTCCAGGGAGAAATGAAGGGTAGCTGACACAGGTGGGCCACGTAGAGATATGAAAGAGCCCTCCTTAGCTTCTCCAAATCAGAATCTTAAATCCCATGCCAATGCAAGCAGATCTTGCTTGTACTGGTTTTGGTGAGACACTGAAGTAGTTTTCCCAGAGAAGTGGTGGATGCCCTGTTCCTGGAAGTGTTCAAGGGCAGGTTGGTTGGGGCTATGAGCAACCTGGTCTAGTGGCAAGTGTCCCTGCCCAGGCAGGGGGCCTGAAGCTAGAGGATGATGAATGTCCCTTCCAAGACAAGCCATTCTATGATTTACTGACTATTATTTCTGAGGCAGTGCTTTGCACCTCTTGTTCCTATGTGCCATGTGCCACCAGCAGAACAATTGCGAGGTAGAGGGGACACATGTGACTGGTTACAGGCACAATCTGCTTTTAAACAAAACTTTTTCCAGTAGGATTTAAGGGCAGAAGCTTTTGGGGACTGCTAATTGTGTTGGTAAAACTCTTCTATGGGCAGGATAGTAAAATAGAGGGCAAAACTCCTCTATCTTCCCCATTACACTCATCAGAGCAGTCAGAGTCCCATGAAAGAACATATTTTTTATAGCCAGAGTCTGTGTTCATGGAGGCTGAATCTATAGTGATATGTTTGTGATTCATTATATAAGTGATAGTGACTAATACAATTTTGCATGTCATCAAGAGATTAAGCACAATCCACTTAATACACACAAGAAACTCCACTATAAAATTGTATTTCTGATTGCTGCTGATGACAAACGTTGGCTTCTAGTGTCAGACAAATATGAAGGCTTCCTTGAGGCCTGTCTGTTGCCTTGAAATACCAAATTAATTAGCATTTTTCTTACAATAAGCAATTCACAAAAGTAAGCCTTAGACCTACTGTCTGTGTTAAATAAATTACTATTTGTCCTTTGTACCTCACCATGTTACAAAAGTAAATCTGCAAGCACCTCTTTTCAGAATTGTAGTCTCAAAACTCTTAGTGGAAGTACCTAAAATCAAGGAGAAAGGCAGTTAGAAATGCAGGTGCCAAACACAGCAAAACACAGCAGGAGTGTCTGAGTGCCATGTTCATTCTGGTATTGATTGGTGTCAAAGGACTGGAGCCTTCTGGAGATTGTTGTTCTTTGGGATTACACAAGTTTGTTTATTTCTGAAGTAGGAGTGTGTGGTAGAGGGAGATGTTCTCTCACCCAGCTCCTGCCATCCTCCTTTGAACATGGGGAAAAGTCCCAGGGAGCTTCTGAAAGTTTTTTGAGACTAGAGGACACCATCCTGCTTTTGAACCAACCTTTTGAACCAGCACTGAAGTACAGGGGTTGTACCACCAGTTATTTGGATCTGGAGAAAACAATGTGATTCACTGAGCAAGCACTCTCCAGACCAGATTTCTTGGGAAAATGTAGAAAAAAGCTTTCTCTAGTCTGCTTCCAGCTACTAGGTCCCAAGAAAGGGAAAGGGTTTTTTCCAAATGTGCATTGGGAGACATCTGGGAGTTGGACATCTCAGTCCACAAACTAATGGCCTGGATAAACAGACTGTGTTATATGGGAAATCAGACTAGATCAGACTTCCTTCTCGTCATCAATATTTTTATTCATTATTTCAAATGAATCATTGAATAACTGTACAAGAATTTTATATTCATTTACTCATCATAAATCATTTAAGCCAAGACATTAAAACTCTTTTTTTTTTTTTTTATGAAAGCAAATCCAATATATAAATTGATATTTGCATTTCAGAATCCTCATGCAGTCTATTTTTTTGCTTGATACTGGTAAATGCCTTTTTTATTTCCCTTCACTCTTTTGGACAGAGCTTTTTTATCCCTCTTTTACCTGGCATACTTAAAACTGATGCTGCACATTCTAGATGTGTTGCTTTTCCCCCCTCTCCATTTCCACTACAGCTTTTTCCTTCAAGCTCATGGTTAAAGGTAACCTCTGGGTAGACATATGCACTGCACATTAATGAATTTCTGTCCTTTAGCAGGGGTACTGTAGGGCCAAGCTCGAGTGTGGCTCTTCATTTTAAAACCCCTGTTTTACATTCTCATTCTGTTCTCTATCACTCCAAGTGTTAGTTGCAAGGAGGCTTTTGTTGGAGCCTGGGCAGCTGCCTCCTGGCAGGAGGAGTTTTGAGCAGCTGACCTGCCTGTGCTCATTGCTTGGTTAAAAAACTCCTCCATTTTCATATGGGTGGAACCACAGGGAAAACAGCTTTGGCTCCAAAAGCATCTTCAAGGAGCTCAGAATTGTTCTTCACTCCAATCAGAAAGCAGAGCAACACAACAATAGAAAAGCTTTCTCAGATGTGAATACTGTACTACTCTGTGCCCAGACACAGCCATTGTATTGTTCTTGCTCAAATAAAATGCCCTCACAGTGCACTTACTGGATGCAGCTGATGAGACTCCGGAGAGGGGGGTCTTCCACTGGGTCCTGGAGAAGAGAGGACTCCCCAACCATCTGCTCTATGAGCCTTGTGCCCTGGGATCCCCTCTGCCAGCTGGTCCTGGGACTGTGACATGGCAGAAGGCCTGCTCAGGAAGCATTTTGGAAACAGAATTTATGATTTCATTTTTTTCTGAGTGTTTAAGCAACATAAATTTCTTTGTTGAAGATGGAGGTGCTGACTGCTGCAGTGCTAGCCATTCTTCCTAAAGTCCTAAGGTCCACACTGCTTTTCCTCTCTGAACCTCCTCCTATGATGGCCAGTGGCAAACAGGAGGAGATGCCTCCTGTGAGGTACCTCAGAAAGCAGTATAATGGTTTTCCTAACATTAGACAAATGTGAAGATATTGCCACCAGTAGGCATCTCAAAATGGTATCCATGAGCCCAGAATAGATAAAAGAGTGTCACCGCAGTGCAATAAAAACACCCCTCCTTGTCCTCTGTCACCCTGTATATTGTGTGCGTGCTTGGTTTCCTTGGAGCCCAGAAATCTGATGTTAAAAAAGACGTCACATAGGCATGTGTATGCTTCTGTTTCAAACCACTTATTCACATCAGAAAGAAAAGGTGCTTTGGAAAGATTTACTCCCATTGAAAGAAAAGATTTTTATTGGGGGCGGGAGGGAGAATTGTGTTTGGCAGTCTGCAGCCTTTGATTGCTGTAATGGTAGTGACGGCAGTAATCTATTTTTTTGCCTTGCTGGTAAATGGAAGTATCCAGCAAAGATAAAAGGTTACCAGCTGGGATAACTATCCTCTAATTAGTACTGCAGATTTTGGAGGGAATTTAAAAATAAAGTAACGCACCCTCTTAAATTTGTTATAAATAAGACTAAATAGGCACAAGAGAAGTATGCAACAAATGAACCGCAGCACCTAATCCGAGAGGGCTGCTCAGCCATTTGGAGCAAAACACCACTTCATTGCAAAGGGAAGAGAAGAAGCGAGAACCACTGTTTCCAAAAATCACTTCAGTCTTGAGTTCCTTACTCAGGGGCTCCTGAACTAGATGGTCAGGGTATGTGGCTGGTGTGGTGATAAAGTGCAGAAGTACTAAAGCTAATTTAACTTAGATAACTCAAGAACTGGTCAAAGATTAGGAATAGGAGGATAGACAACCAACAGTCTTGGTTGATTCTCCCAAATAATTTTGTCAAGAAAACTTTTAAACTTAGAAACCACCAATTATGAAATATGATGAAGAAGGAAAATTCCGGGGGGGGAGTACCACTACTCTGGAGAGATGATTGGAAAAACCAAAGCAGCTAAACTTACCTGTGCACTGAAATTCTGGCAGCTCAGTAGCTGTGCAGCAACAGATCAAATGTCTCTGACTTGGGGGAGCAAAGTCCAAGAATGGATCAGTAACAGCTTAATGTTCTGACTTCAGTGTCAGTGAGACCCACCCCAGCTGTTGATGCTAATAAATCCCACCAACAGCTCAGCCCATGCCTTCCTTGAGCTGTTGACAATGTTCTGTCAGTGAATGCCTACGTCTTTCCCAGCTGCTTCCAGAGAGGAGACATAGGATAACAGGGATAGTTTTTGCACTGTCATCAAGCAACTTGCTTAAACATCTGGGAAATCTGACAGATGCATTTCTGAACTCAGCTGGACTAGCAGAGATGCAGTATAGACAAGGAGGATTGGCATTCTGGAAGAGTGTGCACTAATTTATTTCTTCATCTCTTCCTTTACCACCACATATTTCCGAAGTGATGTGCTTGCAGATGAGGGCATGTTGGCCCATTTGTTGTTTGCAAAAACATCTGGAAGACTAGATTAAAATGACTGCTGGGCAGTGTTTGGAGCATAGCTGCAGCCCAAAAAGCTTGTGACTGCCCTCCTATTGCATCAACTCAAAGCCAGTGGGGGCCATGCAGGAACTGCTCAGGGTGACTCACGGGGAGGCCATGAAGAAGCTGCAGCCCTGGGCTGGTTTCTCCTTGCATGCTGGTAAGGCTATGGTGGACAAGACCTGCAGCTGCTGGAAATTTATCATTCTTCACACATATTTGGGGAGCAAGGATAAGTCTGGTTTGCACTGCAAAAAACCCTTGAGGCTGCTTATCATCAGACCATGCCACTGAGTGCTAATCAGAGCATCTTCTTTTAAATGTCTTAGTCTGCTATTTTTAGGCTATAAGTAGGGTGAAAAAAAATTCACTTTCGGTCAGACAGGAAAAACACCTCTGGAAAAACAAAGTGGTAAAGAGGGGCATTCTTGGCCCCAGTTTTAGGCTGGCAATCCTCAAAGCTTTTTCCACTGTGAGCCCCTAAGTAAGTGGGGACATGGGTTTTAAATATACTAGGCCTTAGAGGACAAGGTGGGGTCTTGAAAAATGTCCTATTCATGGGTCTTAAAAGCTGTTTACCAAGCAAAATACCACCCACACTTCAAAGTCCTTGCCCATCATGTCCTTGAATAATCCAGGTGGCCTCACAACTCCAACAACTCCGTCTCTCTGATTTCTCACTATTCAGAAAGTGATAAATACTGGTGCAGATGTGACATAAGGACACAGAACCAACCAGCAGTTCTTATGAAGCCAATGTCCACCCCATGCTCGTGATATGCTTTTTAAATAAAAACAAATGTAATTCTCAGAAATCCCAGGAGATCCAAATGCACCAAGGCCCAGGGGGATACCAAGATAGACAAAATGTGATGGCAAAGCCTCTGAGTAATCTCTGTGCAGAGGGTTAGACCAGCTAACCTCCTTAGGAGACCCAGTTTGGGTTTCTTTTTTTGCAAGTAGTGTTACAGAAAGTTGAGCACATTTAAAAACTCTTAGAGTAATTCTTTTTTACAGGTGACTGATACCTATAAAACAATCCAGGAATTTACTAGCATTTAGATCACACAGCATTAACAACAGGCTGATGTGGTTTCTGCCCACTGTGCTATTTACTGAGGAGACACTGGCTTTTTGTTACACTTGTGGAACAATCAGCATGAATACAACCCCTGTGGAGAACACATTACTGCCCCAGGATGAATGGTTGGGTTCAAATTGTCTTTGTCTGAAACTGGCCTTGATACCCAGGAAATTAAGGTCCTTGCCTACTCCTGTGGCAGAAACAGTCCAGCCCACCTTGTGCTGATAAGCAGTGTCAGTTGCTATGTCAGAAGTGCTAATGCAGTGCTTTTGCTTTTTTGCTGTGCCTCAGCCCCTCCAAAGGCTGTCCCCACTGCTGGGCCTGCAAGAGAGCTTTGTGCATTTATGGGAAAAGAGTGCCACGAGCAGCTGCTCCTGCAGGGTCCCAGACCTTCACACAACTGCCTGACAGGAAGGAGCTGCTGATGAGCTGGGGGTCGACCTCTTCCCACAAGTAACAAGTGATAGGATGAGAAGAAATAGCTTCCAGTTGTGCCAGGGAAGGTTTGGATTAGATATTAGGAAAAATTCCTCCATAGAAAGGGTGGTTAAGCACTGGGATAGGCTGCCCAGGGAAGTAAGTGGTTGAGGCTCAAGTCCCTGAAAGTATTTAAATGACATGCAGATGTGTCACTTAGAGACATGGTTTATTGGTGGACTTGGCAGTGCTGGGTTTATGGTTTATGATCTTATGATCTTTTTCAACCTAAAAAGTTCTCTGATTCTATGCACATTTTCCTGGAGTGGGAGGAGCTACTCTCACATTAAGTTCACAGTGCAAATCTTTAATGGATCTTGCTGATGCTGAGGAGACACTTGCTGCTTCATCATTTTGAACACCCCAGGCAGCATTTTGATTTTTCAATTCTGACACCAGACAAGTCAAAAAAGCCAACACGGTATCTACGACCCAAACCAGGACAGCCTGGCTGTCACTGTGATTAAATGCAGTGAAGAATCTGATAGTATTTTTGGAAAAGACTTTTCAGTCTAAAAACATGAGATAGCCAAGACTTTGTTTCTGATACATTTTAAATCAGAAATCAGTCCTAATAAATAGTTTTTGTGACTTCCTTCTTCAAAATAACATTCAGAAAGAAAGTCTGGCCACCAGTGCACAATTCATATTTGGACCCACAGAAATAAAGTTATCTTGACAGGCAAATCACTACTAAAGGTGTCTCTAGCAACCAGGACCTTCAGGGGCTAAGCAAGGTAAAAGCTCCCCTACAAAAGATCTCCTACAAAAACTCTCTCTACAAAAGATCTCCTGCCAAGATCTTTTGTACAGGAAGTTTTGAAAGTTTAGCCCAATATTAAGAGGCAATACTCCATGTAGAGTGTTTTTAATGTCTTATCTGTAAATATAATGCAGAAGAAAACACATCGTGGGGGAAAAAAATCCAAGTCATATTTGTGGATTTATGAGATTTCTGCAGTTTGTCAGGAAACTCCTGGTACTGTGCTTTCCACAGTGCAATGCAGCATTGCTGGGAGGGTGGACAGTAGCATCTCTGCAAAAAGGGACATGTCACTGCATGTGCAAACCAACCCCCTCTGTTGCAGTAACACAGTCCCATGCCCAGTTTCTCTTCTGTCTTTGCTCTGCTGCCATCTTTCTAAATGTTACCCTTATGCTAAACTATATATGTAAGTATAATTTCAACAGCAAATTGCTACATTTATTTAGGCAAATTATGGAAACAATAGTTTGACTGACATGTAGGGTGATTTGGAACTTGATGTTTACAAGTTAAGGGCAGTCACTGAAAAAGCGAAGTGCTTATCCTTAAATAAAAGGATTTTTTATTCTGTTTAGACCTGGGTTTCTTGTACCATTAGCCATTCTAGAACAGTAAAAATTGATTCTGTCCCTTATTACTGCCTGTATTAAATATATTGCTAAAATATTTATTGTGTCTCAGTTACAGTGTCACCATTAAGGTTGTCCATATAAAATCATCACCTGCAAAAATTTAAAAAGTCTGTGTAAAAGGATGACCACCATTACCACAGCTTAACTGAAGTGTTAACTTGATGCCCAAGGTAGAAAATTAAATCTCAATGCTCTATATTCAGAAAAACAGAATTCTAGCCACTTCAATCTTGGCTTCTTCTCAACTTTTGCTATTAATTGGAACAAAATTAAAAACTGATGCTTTGAACAAGATTTCAAGGAAATATATTTTTCAACCTCCTATGGTGTTCCAGCCAGTTATCCACAATATTTTTGCCTAGGCATCTACTCTCATAACTGCAAACTAAGAAAATAATTTCCTAGTTTACACATCTTCATTTACAAAATCATGAAATTTACATACGTCTCTGTACTGTCAAGTATTGTATATTCTTCTTCATTATACCCTCATATCTTTCCTGTTTTGTCCTTCATCATGTACACTTGTGTCTCACGAGCTAGATATTTAATTCTCCTCATGTAATTTGTTTCTCATTCACAGTAAATATGGACTTTCTTGTCCATTCAGAATCAATTCTCACCTGATTGATAGGAGATTAACCAATGTTAAATGTTTGTTTCAGTATTGTAAGAGACATCTGTGAACTGATTTCTTACTACAATTGTTTAAATTGACATAATTATTTTAAGTGATGCTTAGATGATTCTCCTTTCCAGGATTTTCAGTATAAATATTAACGATTGTTTACCAGTCTTAGGTAGAGGTTAAGCAGAGAGCAAGAAGTTTTATTTCTTGCTAAGGTTCCCTGAGAAAGAAGAGGAATAAAGAAGGCTAAACTAGAAAATTTTTAAATGGTGTGTTATTTGTATGACTCGGAAAGGAGTTGTAAGACTATGAGCAACAGTGCCCACCAAAATCATTTGTTCTTGAGCACATGGGCATGTACAGAGGTGGATATTTGCATGTACATGGATGCTGATGCCCAAATCTCCCTCACGCAGCCTGCTGCAACACAGCTTCTGCATCACAAACAAATGGGAAGCACACCGTGACTGCCAGGTTGGTGCACGTATTTTTTGGCATATTGACCTTCTGTGCTTTGCTTCATTTTGTTGCCATTTCTGAGGAGGACATGGTGTTGTGGGGCAACTCACGCAGACATAACAGTGTGCAGTGGCACATTTTACACAGTAAAGCTGAAGGGTTCATCCCGTTGTTACATAGAAAGGAAAGATGTTGTGCATTGCTGGAATGCAGCCAGCTCTCAAGTCAAGATTAGCATCCTGGAAACAGCAAACATTGGCAACTGCATGCTCCTGAGTCCAGTAGCTCTGTGCAAGGCTGGCAGTATGCTCTCAGGCTCTGCTGACACCCCAGAGCAAGGCAGACTGGGGCCCATCTGCAAGAGGACATGAGTGCAATGTGTGTGTCCCCTGTTCCTGAAGGGGATCAGCCACCAGGTCTGTGATAGGGGTCAGTTCTGTGATGGAAACATTTGCCCTGATTCTTCTTATGCAGGAGGGATGTAGACTTGGTTTGTGCATAGGTATCCCTCTGTTTCCCAAGTCCGGGAGGCCACAGGCTAACCAAATTGTGGAAATGCCAGAAGTGAAAAGCTCTGTTTTGTGAAGTATTAGATTGACATCCCCAGTATGACAGAGAGCCATAAGAGTTACCTAGTAGGTTGTCTGTTGTAAAAGTGAATCCTAAGTTTGGGAAATTGCATAAAACAAAGATTTCAAGTAGTGGTTTTATTCAGAGCAAGAAAAAATATCTGCAGATAAGTGATCCTTGTCAAATTAAATGAGCCTTCTCTCTCTCTTCAGGGCTGCTCTTGGTCTGGATTACCCAGCCTGTGTTTGTGCTTGGGATTGCCGGCGCAGGACCTTGCACTTGGCCCAGTGGAACTTCATGAAGTTCCCACAGACCCACCTCCCAAGCCTGTAAAGGTCCCCCTGGAAGTGTTCAAGGCCAGGCCGGATGGGGTTTTGGGCAACCTGGTCTAGTGAATGGTGTCCCTGTCCATGGCAGACGGGTTGGAACTAGGTGATCTTTAAGGTGCCTTCCAAACCATGGCATTCACTGATTTTAGGATTCCCCAAACTTACACAAAGGTTATATAATTCATGGAGTTGGTGAACAATCAGGCAGGACATCTATGGCATATCAACAAAGAGAAAAACTCTCCTGCATTCTATCTTTTAAGATAAGAATCATTGCTATGACAAGAAGGACACCAAAAACCCCCAGTAATAGCTGTGAGGAAAAAAATAAAGGACAAAAAATGATAAGAAACCCACCTTGATTTGGATTGCTTTGAAAGTAGTTTGCTTGCCTTTTAATCAGCAACAGCCAGGTCTGAAGTCAGAGCTGGATGTACAGCCATGTGAGGGATGAACAGGGCCCTTTTCTGACCCCCAGGCACTTTTTTTCCACAGGAACCTAAGGATAAGAAGGGAAAATGTGTGAGACTGATGGCCATAAGAAGTTCCCATCAAAACCTTTGGGACTGATTCAGCCTGGGCCAGCAAACATCAGGGGAAGGAGGAGAAGCTGCTTCTTAAAAACCAGAACGATTCATATGAAAGTCTACACAGGAGATGTACATGAGGTTTCTCAGAACCAGGGTACACATTATCTTGCACTCAAAAACTCTGAATGCAATGAAAATTATCCTGTTTTCTTGACTCATCTGCACTTTCCTCTGCAGCAGAGTGAAGCTTTCAGTGAGAAGAAGCAAAACCCAATTTATAAAATGACAACCATTTTAAAGCACTATTGCCTTTAGAAAAGGCTTTCACCTATTAAGCTTTATGCCTTACAAAGCCTAACGTTTGTACTGAAAGAGTCATTGCATCCATACAAATGCATCACATGGTAATACTTGTTATAAATCTCAAGTCAAAAACAGAAGAAAATAAGTAGACAGAGAGCATCTTTCTAGACTATTTTTGAACATAATTTAGATGCTGTAAGTAGTCTATTTTCAAAAATGCATTTTACTGGAAAACCCA
The DNA here is from genome assembly GCF_017590135.1 of Pyrgilauda ruficollis. NCBI lineage: Eukaryota > Metazoa > Chordata > Aves > Passeriformes > Passeridae > Pyrgilauda > Pyrgilauda ruficollis. Next base: position 2,479,537 of record NW_024525934.1, on the reverse strand, counting down.
CTAGTATATAATTCTATTACTCAAACAGCAGAACAAAAGTTATAAATATTCATCAGCATGGCAAAAAGACAAAATTTATAACCAGTTTTAGCCTATGTAACTGTTCCACTAATTTATAGAATTAGACTCTTACGTTTTCGAAACAGATTTCAGAAACACCACAAGAGAACTTGTGCATTCATCCATGTAGGAAAGAGAAAGGCAAATCATCTTTATGTATGTGACAGCACTGTTTTCTGGATGGCTGGTGCCTGTTGTGCTTAGAAATGGTTGCCTATGCCAATTCAGAGCTACTCTGGAGCCCTGCATGCATGCATAGTTCCATTAATATGTCTAGATTGCTCTAAATTTTGGTTACAGTCCACTGATAATACTAAATTGCTCTTTTGCAAAATAGCAAGATATTTTTTGAGCAGGCAGCAGCATAGACAACTCTGACTCAGTCTCATTGGAAAATATAGAGTAATTTATGTCTACTTTGCTTCAAATCTGATTGAAGTTGATAGCAAAACCCCTTGACCCTGATTACAGTGGAAACACAGATGGAGAGGTTTCAGCCTGTGTCTCCAGTCCAGTCTGGTCAGCATGAAGGGGATGGGGTGAGTAGCAGCTAGTTATCATCACAGGAGCCACACTGACCATTTCTGCCTCCCCAGGTGCTCTGTTTGCTACCAGCTAGGTGTGGACAGGTGGCTTTGCAAAGCTTTGGATGTGTTCTTTTCCTCCCCACAAAATATTGTCCAAATCCCACAGACACTTAAAAGAAGATACAGACAAAAGAGAATTGTCGCTGATTCACATGGTAGGAAAATCCACATAATGTAAATTTAAAAACTAGATACTCTGCTATCAAAGACTATAATTTAAAACATTATTAAATTCATTGATGTGACTTTTTCAGTAGAAAATTGCAGTCTGGTTTATATCAGATTAGAAATTTAATACATCTGCTGTTAAGTATCTAGAAAGCATTGCGTAACTTTCATCCATGAAGAACAGAGCCGGAGTAAAAGCACTAGAAGATGAAGGGAAACCTGCAACAGGGGTGTTGCATGGCAACTGAAAGCTTGGCTCTGCCAGTCAGTGACTGTTCTTTGTACTTTAAACTCTATGGTAGGGAAATTAGTCATTAAAGTGAATCTCAGATGGATGACTCTTAATTTCTGAAATACAGCTGAAGCTCTCCTGTATACAAAAGCTTGCTTATGAAAACATCTCGTTTTGAACACAAGTGTGCCTCATGAAGAGCTGGAGATTAAAAAAAAACAAAGGAAAAAAAGAAAAAGCCTGGTGCACCTTAATCAGAGACAGCCCATTGCTCTTTTTCCCTAACCTCTAATGATTGAACATGCATCCTGGTTTAGACCTCACACAACATTCAATCTGTCCTTAATTTTAGAGAAACAATACTTTCTCTGTTTGGAAAACAACATACACCAAATAAAACTGCTTGGCCCTGAAACTGTATTTTTTTCCCACCCCCTACCTCCCAACTTGTTTCAGTAATCAGCAAATGCCGTAGAAGACAAAGGATTAGTTACATATGTATTTGCTCAGTTTTTCCTTAAAAGTTACACAGACTGAGCAAGAATTGCTTGTAAACATCTTGTCCGGTGGGTGACCTGTTTTTCACAAAAGGCATAGAGAAGCAAGAGAGAAAGGTCTTTAAAATGACTGGCTACTTCTTTTTCTACTAACAACCAAAATCTGGGAGCCACTTTTATTTTCTGTGTACTGCCCTGGTTGAGGGCCATGGATGCATGAGGGCTGGGACCTGCTAGGCTGGGAAGGTCCTCCTGAGCCAGGTCTGTGGCTGGATGTACTTCTCCTGCACAGGGAGAATTTTGTCAAATTCCCACTGGGAGGAAATAATGCGAAGGTGGCTGGACCTTAGTTCCTCCTCTAGGATCTGAAAATGTTCCTCATATAACAGTGAAGACTGCTAAAAGGAAGACTAAGGCTTAGTCATTACTGTGCAGAAGACAACATCAGTTGAGTTGCACCTCAGGCTTTGATCATGGGTTTCATGGTGTTTGCTGATTGATTTTTATGCTGAACTTCCTGAGTCTTGCAATTTGTGAAAATTATATTTTTGTTAACAACACATATCCAGAGGCAAACCTGTGTACCCGGAGAATAGAGGAGGATGTGGTGAACAGCAAGTGTCACAGACACTGCACAGATGCTGTTGCAGATATGTGTCCTCTATGTTTTATTTCCAAAACTGAATTTCCAAAACTGAAGTAGCTGAAGATGAAGCAGCATGCTCAGAGAGAGGCTGAGCGAGATGGTGTGGAGTGTTTTACTGAGGGAAGGCAGGAACGTGGTGGCAGAGAACTCAGAAGAGCCTGGGAGGTTAAGGTGTGAATATAGTGAAACAGATGAAGAAAGATATGTAAAAGGTTTAAATTTGATCTGCTGATTAAGCCGTTTGTAAGTTGAAATGTTTATAAATGTTCACACTGTATCATCTTAAACTTCAAATGTGTTAGACCTGTGGCTGCCTTTTCAGTTTATTTCCTAACACCTCCTAAAATTTCACATTTCTCAGAGAAATAACTCTTCTCTCAGAAATCTCCCATTTGAAACATTTACTTGTGCTGTGGAAAGAAACAGCATGGGCCCCTGTCAGGGTTTCACTGACTTTTTTGCTGCTAGAACGCCATGTACAAAATGCTGCAAGGCAAATGCTTGCAAGAAGGGTGAGTTAGAAGTGTGCTGCATATCCCTCAGATTCAGAAAGCTGAGGAATTAAGGCCAGCACTGCTGGGGCTACTCTGGTATCTGTGGCTGGGGCCGTGGGGCTTGAGCACTGAAATCACTGAGCTACCTTTGAAACCCTATCCTTAGGATGCTCAGATATGAGTGTAGGACACCAGCTTGGTATGGATCTTGGCTGCCTTTTTGAAATGAAATGATCTGCATTCATTAGGTACATTGAAATCAGTGTAAGCAGGTTTTGTTTTGTGGCACCTTACAATGAAGTTGTATTCTTGATGAGTTTTTGCCACTAAAAGTTGTTCCAAAAGAAAGCAGTCTCTGTTTTATAAATAAATTCACATGTTTAATTCTAAATGCAGTTTCACTAAACTCAGAGGCCATGTTTTCCAGGTAAAGGGATGCATATTTTACAAAATGTGCTAATATCTGTAGCAATTTTCTCATATTAAGACAAGAAAACTAATTAACAATAGTGCTGGTTTAAATTATTTTAGATTTAATTTTCAATTAAAAAATAATTCTATTACAAATTTGAAATAGCTTTAGTTTGATTTTAATCACAAATCTGATTTTAAAGAAATGGTTCCAGTTAGTCATTTGTCAAACCCTGAGTGGAAATCTTTCATGTGATTTTTATTTTTTTTTTAATTTATTCTCATGGATTTTAAAGTCATGTATCACCCTGAGCAGAACTTCCTATGGATTTGTATCCTGTTTTGTTTAAGCTATCCCTCTGCAATATTCCAGCTGTCCCTCATGTCTCCTACAGTGCTTCTGCTTGGTAAGCACATGCAAACACTCTCACCAGCCAGGTGTGGTGTTCCTGTGGCTTGGGTTTCCAGCTGCTGCCAGGTGATAAATAATGTGTGAGTTTGGTCTGCTTTTCTGCCAGTGGGAGCACTAAGTTAGGTTCCTTTGTTGCCTGGCCATGAGGATTCTCAGAACCTGTAGGAACTTGGGTGTCCTCAGCTGCTACACATTCAGTTGAAAAGCCAGATTGGTTCAAGAAGTGTTAGGGAAAACTGGCAGACATACAATGTGACTGTCTAAAACTGTCTCACTTTCTGAAAAAAGGAAGCTGACAGGGAGTATTAACTGTAGTAGACAAGAGGAGGGAAAGGGTCACACATTATAGCTTGTGCTGTCATTGAATTTACCTAGAAAGAGGAGGGGAAGTATGGGGTGATAGGTGGAAAATTGAAGCACTGCAATAAAATGGAAGGACTGAAGGGATTAGGGACAGCAGAAAGGATTCAGTGTTGGTGGTAACAAATTGTAAAGGGGAAAGAAAAAAGTCCTGCACCTTGAGAGGAGTACGCTGGAGAGGCTTGGTCAATCCTCCTTTCCCTCTGGGTCTTCCTCTCGTTGAAATTCAAAGAAACCTTCAAGGTCTCCGTGAACACAGAGGCAAGTTGTGGATGTGATATAGGCAGAGAAACAGAGTGGTTGTCATCCTCTGGGCAAGGCTGCTTTGGTGGATGCCTATGAGCTTCCCAGTCATGACTTTTGGTTTACCCTTTCCCTTCTCTCTCTCCAAAATAAACAACCCACTCTTGTTTGCTCTTTCCTCACCATCTTGGGTTTGGTGATTTTAGTAATTCTGGTCTTTATCAGTAACTTTCATAAGTCTGGGAATCTTCTCTATTCCCACCATCCTCTGACGTTCATCCATCCAAGAAGAATTCCCAATACATCCCTTTCCCCCTGTGTGATATCTGTCAGTATCTTGGGTTGTTTCATTAGTTTAGCCCCAAGTTGGAGTTGTCCAGTGATTTTTTTTTCTTCCATTGCTCTCAGCAGCTGGCAGTTTCTCATTTTGCTGTCATATTGTCATAGTGCTGGAGCCTGTGGCGTACAGGAGTGGGATCTAAATGCTGCACTCTGGAAGGGGGACGATGGAGAAGATGGAACCCACCTTCTCTGACAGCAGGCGAGACCCGTGGCAGGGAAGAACGATGCATCTGACTCCATCTTATCAGAAGGCTGATTTATTTGATTTACTATATTATATAATGTTAAAGAATATTGTACTATACTAAAGAATACAGAAAGGATACGTACTGAATGGTAAAAAGATAATAATGAAAACTCGTGACTCTTTTCAGAGTCCCGACACAGCTTGGCCCTAATTGGCCAATAAGTCAAAACAACTCACACTGGAGACCAATCAAACAATCACCTGTGGGTAAACAATCTCCAAACACATTCCGCATGAGCACAACACAGGAGAAGCAAATGAGATAAGAATTGTTTTCCTTTTCTCTCAGCTGCCTTTCAGCTTCCCAGGAGAAAAAACCCTGGGCGAAAGAATTTTTTCAGAGAATGTGAATGCCACAAACAGGAAACAGTAAGGAGCTGCAGAGAGGAAATGTTGACTGGAGACAGAGGAAAAAATCTTCCAAAAAGGAGGGTTGAGCATGGAAACAGACTGCACAGAGCAGTGGTGGATCCTCTCTCCATGGAGGTATTAAATACTTGAAAGAAACAAGGTCCTAGGGAACCTGATTTAACTTTTAAGTGTCTTTTGCTGCCCTTTTGAGCTGGTCACCTGGCCAGGCTAGTCAGGAGGTCAAAGTTGCAAATCCTCCCTGAGACCTGCAATAAGCAGATTTGCCTGTCTTCTGTAACTGAGATTTGAAAAGCAGTTTTACCTCGGGCAGTATGATAGCAGTCAGTTGTCATGTAGACAAGTGCGCTGTCTGAAAGAGGTACCCATGTAAACAAAGAAACACTGACTTTTTACAGACCCTTTACTGTGACTTTTCATAGCTCCAGTTCTCTACCAGAGCACCAAAACACAATCACTGTTGATGTACAAGGTAGTTTTTTTCAGGCACATGGAGAATAAATATCAAATCTCCCAATGTCCAAAGCATCAAACAGAACCCATCGTCTGAACCCCGAGGGGCTCCACAGCTTGTCACAAATGCCAAGAAGACCAGGCAGGTGAAGGCTTGGGATTCAGCTGAGCAGTGAACTGGGTGAGAAACAGGCTCAGCAGTGAATGAGAGAGTTGTTCAGGGAATGAATCACTTAGGGAGAAAGTTGTGCAATTAAACTGATAAAGTTGGCAGCAAAACAAAAAGCAGAAAGAGAGAATGAATGCAACAATCAATCAATAAAGCAGTGAATCAATTGTCTAGTTAATAAGATGGTTAATTATGCAGAACAGAGCAGGAAAGGCAGTGTAGTTGGTCAGTTTGGCTCCAACAAATCTCACCAGTATGCTTCAGTCACAGCATCATTTACTTTTGCTGATTTTTGTTAACATAGGCAAGGTTTCACATCTAAATTAGTATTGTCCTATTTTAAAGATAGCAGCTGTTTCTAGGCTGTTATGATTTATTTCTTTATATTGTTTCAAGAAGGCAAGAATTAGGTTATGATCTGGCAGAACTAGTACTCTACTCTGTAAAAGCAATACTTGCCTATCAGCGTATTCTCGTTTCTATTATTTCGGTATTTTATACTATTTTTTTATTATTTAATTTCTATTTTATATTACTGTGCTGTTTATTGATCTTTCTACTATCAACACAAATATTCTAAGTGCTTTCTAAACTAGAATTTGCAAACCTTTACTCAAAATAGTTTCTATTCTGAAAGTATCCACTTTTAGAACACTTTGTTATGCTGTTGATAGAGCCCTCTCCATTTTCTCACCATTGTACAACACAGAAACTTGGATAAAGAACTGACAATTCAGTGTCCTTGCATCCTAAAGTGACGCAACACAGTGTAATGCAGGAGGCAAAGAACTACATGAAATAGTCACCTTGTTGAGGAGGATAGAGGTGAAGGATTTTGAGACATTGTCTGAGGCTTGGACCCACCATGTGGATAAGATCTTACTCTAGGATCTGTCTACATTATTTGTCAGGACTTTTGTGGAACTGTTGTGATCAGCTTTCACATAGCGTATCTGCAAAGCTGGGCAGTTCTGGACACAGCCCAACAACTGTCTCCATGCTTTGGGCGTGAGTGTGACTTGGCCTTCAGTGCTGGAACTGGACACCAGTAAGCCTTGAAGGTGCCTAAACCCCATGAGAACTTGGGGTTTTTTCCTTCTGAACTTCCCAAGGCCTCGTAAGCTTGCCTCTGTGCCTGTATCTGCCCAGCATTAGAAAGAGTTGATCTACTTGATACCTGTCTCACTCCTGAACCTGAAAGAGATCCATAATTCAGCTTTCCTTGTCAATCCACAGAAGTCTCCTGGTCCCACCCAATTGCTCTCTCTGGAATCCAGCTCTGCAGAAACTGCAGTTCAGGTGGCTGGTCTCTGTTCAGATCAGCAGCCATGGTGTGATGCCCATCTGCATCCAAGAAGACTTCAGTGGAAATTAGGAATAATCCTGCCAGCAAACTTCTGTGGAAGGATCATCCAGAGTCTGATGTGTTGCAAAACAAGTATTCTACTTGCATTTATGACTTTTAATATTCAGTCAGAAATAGTAGTTTCTGGAGCTGATTTTTGATATCGTTTTGAAGATAGTCCTTACTATTAAAGATGGAGGGGTTGAAGATGGAAGACAATTGTGTGAAGCACCTCTATTGAAGATAGCACTGTTCTTCTGAATGTGAACTCAATCTGCGTTGCAGGGGTTGGTTGTTTTCACTGACATGGATCAGTGAAAACATTAGGGACATTAGGTGACAAAGGTTTTTGTTCTGAGATGCACATGTGAGAAGACCTTTATTTAGAAGACCTAAATTTACTGGTGTTTCTGACATCATATAGGAGGGGTTTACATTTACTGCATAGGCATGAAATTGCTCCATCCAGAAAATTTAAGTCCACTTGTCCTTTACCTTGCTAATATTGCAGACACAGAATAATCTTGTAAAAAGGTTCCAGCTCTCTCCTGGTCTATTTATGGGGTAAATATGGCCATCTCTGACTAAAACTTCAGGCACATATTAAGGGTTAGTAACCTGTTCATTATGTCTTCTTGTCCACCTGCTGTGGACTGAAATAATTTTAGGCAGCTCATCTTGTAGTGTCCAGAGACTTCTCTGTGCCTTTTTACATTACCTGGTATCATTTTGATGGAAACACCTTACATGGGAGCAGTAACTTCTGTGTGGAAGTTGGGACAAAATGTTCTACAGACACCCAGATAATGGTCTCTGCTCCTCTAATTCTTGTTAACTTCATTCACTCCTGTGCAAGAAGCCTCTTTGCTGAAATGACAAACACCTTGACATTACTGAGTAGGTACTAAGACCTCCATTAAAGTTCTGGTGACTGTACTTGAATCCTTGCAGTGCTGTATGTGACAGGTTGGAGCCTGCCTGCAGCATGCTGTCAGGTGCTTACACCTGTGGAACACACTGTAATTGTTTTGTGTCTCCCTCCACGAGCTGATCTACCTAAAGGCAAAAGTGCTTTTATTCCTAGCAGACACAGCAACCATTTTTCTAGCTCAGGAAGTCAGTGTTTGGGGCTATATGCTGTTGTTGTCATTAGTTCCTCCTAGTCATATTTTGAGGACTGAAAGGCTTGTAAGGCTTGCAAACACAGCCAGTAAGCCTGATTTGTCATGCTGAGGGGAAACACTGTGAAGAGGAGCTTGAAGAAAACAGCAAATATGCTCCGTGAAGCAGCCAAAGCATTATAGACTTTATCTGGGCTATGTACAATAACCTCTTCAGTCACTGTCACTTTCCAGAAGCATGTAACAAGATGCAGAAATATAAAATAGTGCAGAGGCACTCTAGGAGCTTAATCAGAACATGGCTTATTACAGTGGAGTGCCAGTCTATAAAGAACTACTTGGTAATATCAGCTTCCTGTTAATCCCATAACAATCAGATAATGGTGAAATGTTGATTTATTCACTGATTTACTCTTAGCTAGATTGAAATAATGGAGTAAAATGAGCCCATTTAGACTGGTCCTTAAATTGAATGCTCCTAATTGCATTTGAAAGAATAGACCATAATGCATTTGAGTATCGCAATGACCCTGCTAATCTATGCAATTAGTTAACTATTCTGGAAAGGAGACTACCTTACATGTAGATTTGTCTTAAAGATTAGAATATATTTCTCATGTACTCTGTGTATGATTCTGTACTGAATTGATTGTCCATGTAAAATCCTCAGTTTTATTCCAATACTAGTCTCTTTCTGTGTAAGTTTGCAATGGAACAGCTCAATTACTGCATTATATTTCCATTTAAGTATTCAACTAGAATTCTGAAATTTGCACATATTCATTCTGGGTCACAGAGTTCAGCATGGGAGGGAATTCCAGATTACACATTCCATTAGATATTATCAAAAGGCCATCTGTCTTTCTTAGTGAGCTTCAATCACTCAAGAGCCTGAGGATATTTAAGTAGGAAAGGAGAAGTAAGAGAGAAAAACTCTTGCAGTAAATATCTGACTAAGGCACTTGCAAATTTCTAATGTTTCTAGAGGGGTAGGGGCTGACTGCAATTTTACAAGAATCTCCTGCTCCACTTAATGTTTCTCATCCTCGTATTTTTGGAGAATCACTTTTCAATTTATGTCTCAGTGAAGACTTGGTGGTCTCCTGTCTGTTGAAGCTGCTGGCTATACTCCTGGCTACTGAAATAAAACAAATGGAGGAGACAGGCTGGTGCTAGGCATTTGAGCACTGCTTCCAGTCAGGATCCTCTCCTTGCCTTTATTCAAAGATGGCCATATTGCCAAGCAGGCACCATTTAAAATGAGGTTTCTGTGTTAAACTCTTCTGTGTGCATTTGCATCGTGGTCCATTTTTGCATACAGCTGGACATTTCCACGTTTCTACTGTGTGCAGCTGCAAATGAGAGTAATTGAGAGCAGGAGACTGTGCATCCCCACAGCCTGGAGCTGTACCCACCAGTTCCACCTGCTGGGTGTCCCTGAAGCTAAAAGAGACAAACTGGACAGGACTGGACTATTCCTGTCTCCCTGCATTTCTGTGTTTAAACATTAAATTTCTAGGGTTTTCAGAGGTTATGGTTATTTTTATGCCTGGCCTCAGATTCATGCCCCACCCTTGTCCTGATGCATGCCTGAAAGAAGTCCCAGGAACACTCTAGCCTTCAGCCTTCCAAGTACAATGGAATGCTTTATGCCTGTACAATTAACGCGCTTTTAAAATATGCTGTATGAGCTTTGTTTGTTGATATTTCTGGATTCTTTCCTAAATAATGCAAATGTTTTCAAGTCATGAGACAACTGTTAAAATAACAGAATCTGACACTCTGCTTAACACTGACGGAGTATTTTAAGAGAATCTCCTGGGAGATGAGCAATAAATGGTTTATCAGACTCTTTGCAGGAAATAGTTTGGGGAAAAAACTATCGGAAGGGCAGCAAAGAGGACTATAAATCTAGTGGCACACAATTACTTCAAGTTTCCCTTCCTGAGCTCATGGAATTGGTGGGGAAAAAGTGCAAGAGTAAAGGCACTGGATGCATCCATCCCTCCAGCTGTAGATTAGGCTGAGAAACTTTCAGATTCATCAGATTTTGTCAGTAGAGCAATCCAAATAAAGACAACAATTTCTAGGGGCTGCAGCACCATCAGCAGTAGAGGAGAAACCTGTCCCCTACAAGAGCCACCTGTCTGGTGGGCTTCACTACATCCAATGCAGGGTGTTCTGTTCCCTTGCAATCAAGCACTACAAGCACTCTTAGGAGAATATGAAGGGTGAAAATGGTTGGGTGTCCTCACTTTGAAGATGTTATGACCCAGCTGAGTGTCCTGTGAAGTGTACTGTTTGTCAGGAGTCCAAGTCCAAGGTGCTCATTGTTAAATCTTGAGTTCTTTGCCATGAATTAAAATAAAAACATATTAAGATAGTCACAGCACAGCTGAGGTCATCTGGTCCAACCCTGCTGCTCAAGCAGGGCCCCCTAGAATTGATTGCCCAGCCCATACTTCAACAGCCTGTCTATGAGGAGGTTATCAGAGACAGTTCCAAGAGCCTTACTGAAATCAAGGAAGAAAATATGTGCTGTCCTCTCCCCATCTACAAGATGGTCATTTCATCATGCATGTTTGTCTAATTGCCAAGTGTGACCTGTCTTTATGAATTCATGCTAACTACTCCTAATTTCCTCCTTGTCCTTCACGTGCTTAGAAATTTTTTCCAGCATGACTTGTTCCATCACCTTACTAGGGTCTAAGATAAGGTCCATTGGCCTGTAATTTCCTGGGTTCTCCTTTTGCCCTTTTTGAAAACAGAGCAAGGGGAACAGAGAATGTGCACATAAGATAGATGGTTTCAAGTTCCTGGTATCTGATAAAATTCATCATACTGTATTTACAGACCATCAGCAGTTCAGGAGTTGTTGGTGGCATAGTTAAGTTCTGAAAAAAGACTGAGGCCCTAGAAAATCTGGAATGGGAAAATCTTGTACTTAATTTCCAAAAGAAAAAGATGGGACCAGTCAGCTTAGCCTCATTCCTAAAATTGACTGCAGGAAGTACTAAAGTTGTTGTTGGGCATCTGGAAGTTACAATGAAGGCAAAATTGTCAAGACCAATTCATGTGAAAACAATCTAATATCTTCTGACAGGTATAGCTGATAGGAGAGGACCTGTACCTGTAATTTTTTGACTTTGGTGGAACTATTACACTTGACATCCTAATATGGAAGCTAGAAAACTCAGTTCTGAAAAAAAAAAAAGAATGTAGCAAAGAAATGTACAAAAATGCATGGCTTTAAGAATAGATGCCAATAGTTTGCTGTGGCAACAGGTATTTATGGCCATCTGAGCTACCTCCCCTACACAAACAGCACTACCTCAGAACCTCTTTCACTTTGCAGACTTTCTTTCCCTTTCTAAATGAATAGTTCAGGCTGCATATATATATATATATATATATATATATGTCCCTGCATATATATATGCAAAGTCACTTGGACTTTTTCTGGGAAAAAGAGCACAAGATAATTAGGCAATATTGCTGATAGGCAAAAAAAAAGATATGTCAGAAGGGAAGGCTTCTGTCAGGTAAGTTTATTGGAATGTGGCTCTATGGGGCATGAATGTGAGAGCGGAGTCCCAGCTAAAAACATGTTCTGAGGAGCCCCGTGGTTTATGTGATTTGCTCAATCCTTCTTCACTTTCCTGCCTCAGAATTGATTTCTGCCCTCCCAATATTCATGGAAAATTGAAATTCAGAACAAGGTTTAGAGCCACGTGTCAGAGCTTCCCAGTTTGCTAACATCTTCCTCTCTGAATCCTCTCTCCTGCCACTGTTGAAAATAATATTTATAGAGAGCTTGCTTGTGTGATGAAACCACTGCCTGTCAGGCACATCAATATCCACTAAACAGAAAAGTAGATGTGAGCTAAATCTTTGGACAATAGTCTTGAGATTTCATAAGAATGGAGTTAAAAATGTCTTATATCACATGGCCTAGTAGAGCCAAGGATGTGGATGGGATTATGATATTTCTAAGGGAAGGTAAGGACTGGAAATAATGGTGCTACTGCATATTTTCAAAGCCTTCCCTTGCAAAAAAAAAGAACCTTGTGAATAACATACAGCTAGACAAAGGCTGCTCCAGGAAATTTACACCAGACACCAGCTAGCAACAACATGGGAACTGTCCGGCATTAGCAGCTTCCAGGTAGTCATAGAATCATTAAGGTTGGAAAAGACCTTTAAGTTCATCATGTCCAACCACCAACCTCACACCACCACCATGTTCACCATTAAACCATGGCTTCAAATGCCATGGCCAATACACAAGTGTTTTTTGAACACTTCCAGAGATGGTGACTCCAGTGCTTTATAACACTGTCCATGAAAAGGTTTTTCCTAATATCTAATCTAAACCTCCTCTGGCACAACTTGAGGCTGTTTCTTTATTGTAGAAACCTTTCTCCCAGCCATCTCCATTGTCTGAACTTGCACATCATGCATAGGCCTGGTGGTTTCTCTGTGAGGAAATGGGGAATAATATGGAAAAGCTTGTAGAGAATAAGTAAACTGTAGGGTTAGTTCAAGTGTAAGATGAATGATGAGAGTTGCTGTGCCTTTGAGATGGATTTCCCAAATTGCATCTTTCTGCAGTGAAGGTGGAGCTGAGCTCTTTCTCTGTCTTTGTTTGCCTTAAATTTATCACTGTCACTGCCCAGATCTGGGTAACTGCACATTTGACTTCACACACTAGCCAGCAGTGCTCAGCCCCTTACCCCTTGCTGAGCTGGTCCCCTTTGGTTCAATAATAAATAACAGTGTTTATTGGAGCAGGATGTGGCTGGCTGCTAATGTCATCCAGTTTGTACAAATCTGCCAGAGAAGCGTGGAAGCTGCTGCTAGGAGCTCTCCTCATGTAAATTCATTGTCTGTATTTCCACAGCTGCATGCCAGATAGGGAAGTCTTGTTTGAAACAAAAGTGGTTGAGTGAGCCTTACATCTGGCAGCGGAGGGAAGAGACAAGAGACCTCCAAATAGTTTATACCCCTTTGTCTAAAGCAACAGGTATCCTAATTGCTTATTCCTTGTTAAAGTCCCTTTGTCCTTCTTGTTCTTGATCTCTTGGGCTTTTTGTGGGTGTGTTTGTTTGCTTGTTTTGAGGGCTTTTTTGCTTTTTAAGTGTTACCAAGTTAATTTTTTCCTCTTGGATTCCCACATGGTGATGTAATATTCCTGCAGAACTCCCACAAAAGTGGGGTTTGTCCTGAGGACACAGTAATTCCTGTCCTGCTGCAGAGAGGAGACTGGGAGAGTGTGCTGCAGCAAGCAGGAGCAATGCAGACACAGGTTTGAGCTGAGATGTATGTCAGATGTTGCAGGAGATATATAGGCTGCCTGTGGGAATCACTCCTCCAGTGCCTCATAGTCTTTCTTAACCTTCACCATTCTTAAAGACAGTCTCTTTGTAACTGCTTCTACAGGCTGGAGAACTTTTATGGGATGAAGAAAACCTTTGGTGTTTTTTTTTTAGGACAAATATCTCTGTGAAGCTTTCTGTGGATTGTTATTGTCTATCTAATGCCAATTCATTATTAATCGGTTTAGAGCTGTAGGTATGTGTGAATAACATATTTAAGCACTGAAATTTGGATGGGCTCCAATTTTAAGCTGGTCTACACAGACCTGGAACCCCTCAAAATCTTCACCCTCACTTCTCCTTCTGGGTCAGGGAGCAGGTCACTGCCTGCACCCTGGCTGTAAACACAGCACAGGCTCTTACAAAGGCTTGATGAGTTTTTCTGTCCAGCTCCTTTCTGAATACTTAACCCAAGGTTAAAATTTCAGACTGAGCTGGGCCCTGCAGTGAGGAGCTCAGAGAGGGTGAGGATGACTTTCCTGGGAGATGCTGCTAAATCCCCACCAAGGATGGGAATTGTGGGAACATGTTTACTGGAAGGAGCAGGGAACAGCTGCAGGAATAAAGAGCAGGCAGAGAGGAGGAGAGCAAACAAGGGAAGTTTTAGCCAGCAAAATTTCTGCCCTTTGCTTACCTGAATGGCTCCTGTGGGTGGCTATTTTAACCAGGACCTTCAGGCAACAACTGCCAAGCACAAATCCTTTTTCTTATGTGCTTAATTGAATTGAAAATTAACAATAGACTAGATCTGGCACTTGACTGGACTTTTTTTGCCAGTGTTCAAAAAAGGAAACAGCAGCTTAAGGACAAAGAGGTCTCTCAGCTCTTTGATATTTCTCAGAGTCGTGTCACCAGATGGGAGAAGTGATGGCACTGTATGGTGTAAAATGCTGAGAAAGCCTTAAAAAAAAATCACAGGCTTGATATGGATCCAATTATGTTCAGGACTAGGATGTGTTATTCTAGCATACCACAGCAAACTATAAGCTTGTTGAGAATGAAGTACCAATGGAAAAAAAAAAGTCGCATTTCCACGATACTAAGGCAAGCCAGAGAGAGAGAGGGAGAGAGAGTGTGCCTGGGAACAGCATGTTATAGGGACTTCATGTCTGCAAGGGAGCTGTGCTAATGACTTCCCAGTGGGTGGAACTGGAGAGGAAGTCTTATCTCCAGACTCCTCAGAGATAGGCAGTTGGAAAACACCGGCTCCTAAGCTAATATTTCTGCCTGACTAAGAGAAGTGAAGAAGTCAAAGATATGGTATGTGTTATGTGTCAAAGCTTCAACAGTTTTCACCAAGTCTAAATGATAACTGCATTGTCAGGCAGAAAACCTTATGGGGAATGCAAGGGTAATGACAAAAAAACAGGAAGAGAAATAAAAGGTGGAATCCAAGGAGCCACCCAACCATCTGAAATCCTCCTATATTTAGTTTGTTTCTGAGAGAAGTGTTCTCTTGTGGCAGACAGACAAAGATGCGTCATTGGTTGAAGTAAATCAGAATTGCTCTTTGGAAGCCAGTAAAGCCATATTGATTTACATTACTTGATGGTCTCTGCTTGAAAACTCCTCAATGTAACAAATACTATAAAACTCTAGGTTTGTCACCGACAAAGAGCCTTTAGGGATGGCAGAAGGGAGTCATCCTTCCTGCTTGAACAACAGGATTACTCAAATGGGAAACAGGCTTGCACCAGTCTTCCTTCAGGATATGATGCCACAGCACTATGAGGTAGAGCAGCATGGGCAGCAGTCCTGGAAAGCAGATGAGTAGCCAAAAACCAGGAATGTCTGGCAGGTGAAAATGTTAAACAGGAAGGAATGGCAAAAAAAAAAAAAAATAAAGAGAGGCTTGTAAACAGGACAAGTGTATGTGTTTTACTGGATGTACACTCATGGCCAAGGAGCTGCACGGATGTATGTGTACCACAGGAGCAGAAAATGAAGTAAGATAGTCTCCATGGGGTCTGTGTGAGGAGCATGGTGAAGCCCCAGTCTTGCTTGGAAGAGGAAGGTTGGCTGGGGATTTAGGCTCTGTAGGAATGGAGAACTGACTTTAATCCATGAATTGTTTTTGAAAGTAGCACACCACTGTGCACAGGTTTGGGAATGCTGCATGCTTGGCCCCAGCAGGGGCTTGCCACACTCAAGAGCTCCACAAATTATCAGCCATCAAGTAAACAAGTCCTGATATACACCCTGTTTCTATTAATAGTGCCTTTCTTATTGCAAACAGGGTTCAATTCTTTCTATATCTCATTTTCTGAGTGGGGACTGTTAGTGGATGTCATCTTTCTACATTTATTGTATGCCACAGGAGCTTGCTTTGTACTGTAGTACAATCCCACACAATGGAGGGAGTGCAGAAGCTAAGCAAGCAAAATCATGCAGGAATTCACAGAGCTTGTCATTGCCTGTGTTTAACAGACACTAGAATCAGCAAGCTCATAATCAACATTATTTGTTATTCAAAAGACCTCCCAAGCCACTTCCATCAGCTACACGACATTGGGGGAGGAGAATCTGCTCTTATTTTCTAAGACATAAAGCAGGTGTTTCATGTTTTATGGATGGAGAAGACACCACATGTATCTTTATGTATACAAACACATCAACATGTGCTCACGTGCCCAAGCTTAAGCATTGCATGTCTTAGTCTGAAGTACTATTTTATCTTGTGCTTTTTAGTAAGAAATTTGCTTTGGTTTGCTTTGGTACTCAAAGTTTGGCAAGCTGGTTTTTCCATCTCTTTTCTCTTGGTATTGTGGTAACAGCAATCTAATTCTATTTACCAAGAAGTCCGGCTTCTGAAATATATCTATTTATCTTCTGTCTAAACTGTCCCCCCTCATATTTCATGTGCCTGTAGGATTTCATTTCTGTTTTGAAAAGTAGAGAAGAAATTATAGCCTGTGATTTGATAAGGACACTCTGCAGCAATCTCGACTTTTGATACAGATGACCTTTATTTTCCCACGTGTAAAATCAGATTCAAAATTTTCTTCCATTTTGCTGCAAGGCCTAATTTCCCAAGTTTGTTTAAGACCTTGGAATGGGAAATAATTGTGAAGTTCACAGAGAGCTAAATTAGCCTGGGCAGTAGAAATATACTTTAATGGGGCCAGACTGATTGAAGTAGCTGAGGTTGCACAAGTATTTTGAGACAGTGCTGGGCTTTGCAGCCAGACCCTTTGCACCAAAGGATTTCCCCTGAAAGCATGGAGCATCAGGAGATTATCTGCCCAGCTGGCTGACTAACAGTCTTGAGTGAACACACACTTCAGTTTAATTGTCTTCAGTGTGACAGCCACCTCACTAAATGCAGAAACAGAATGTTAATAAAAATTATGCACCCTCAAAGGTTGAATTCTCATGGGTCATTAATTATTCAAACATGCAGAGTCCTTCCATACATTTTTTTAAACCATACTGTTACAATATGGATTCTATATTGAAAACTGAAAATGGATCCGGAATCCTTGGAGAGCTTGAGGATGACTCAGCCAGTGTAAAGGATTTGTCACATTGTCCTGAGGATATGACAGTAATTTATACTGATATGGATGTGATGACAGGGCCACATCCTGCAGACCCTACTGAGACAATCTGTCCCACATCCCTACTGGCTACATCCTGCCAGAGGATATCTGTGAGAGATACAATGATAGTCCCAGCATCTGAATCCTTAGCAAGATGGCACATCCCCAGAACAAATCCATGGATGCTTCATTTACACATATTTGTATCAAATCACTTCTGTGGGTGTAAGAAGCAGGGGCTTGGACTGGGATCCAAAAGGATGTGGCTGTTACTGGCTGCAGGAGCTGCCCTGGATGCCAGTTTCCCTGGGCTGACAGGGTAACAATGTGAGGAAGGCATCTCCTGCTCCTGAGGCCCTTCCTGAGGGACATCCCATATGGGGCATGGCAGACCCAGCACTTGGCTGAAATTGTCTGTGTGACTGCTGTGCTCAGCCCTTTCAAAGGCTCAGCCTGGCAGCCTACTCACATTTTGTCCCTGATTTCCTGGGTCTCAACATCCTTACCCTTCCACAGAAATATATAAAACACTGGGGAGCTTTTCTCCCCACCAGCTGACTTTTCAATTTTGCTCTTTTTGTCAGAGCTTCTCCCTGGAGCTCCCCAGCAAGACTGAGGAAAACTCCCACACAATTTATTTAACTGGCTTCCCACCCGCTGGTCTCAAAGGCACATGCTGGGCAGTCACTCATGCAGCAGCATGTCCCTGGCCTGGGGTGCCAAACTGAGGGGCTTCACAGTCAGCCCTGAGGGTTCAAAGAACGTCTGATAACCCCCCTCTGCCACTGGGCTGCTCATGACCTCACACTGTATATATGCATATATACATATATACACTCATACATGTATATACACATATTTTTAATATATATATGTATTCTTTTGTGCATATGTTTGTGTATTTATACAGTCAAGGTATACAGAAAACATGAAGTGAATTCTAAAATACAGTGAGAACACTTTTTACCCCAAAATTGCTTTCTTGTCTTAACACTTTGCAGTTTAATTTAGGGTGCAAATTCATCCTGAATGACTCCGACATGATGGCAGGATGCACTCATCTGTTCACTTTTGAATATGAAAATCCTCAGGAGACATCAATCAAACTTTCCTAGTGACTTCCCACATACATCCATCCATCTTCCATATTTTTGTACATGCTCACGATGCAGTAATCTTGAAAACAGAAAAGTTACAAACCCAGAGCTATGCAACAGTATATAAAATAAGAGTATGTCTCTGGTTGTAATTAACTGAAGAATTGACACTAAATTAAAGCCAATGTACATGGATGTGTATGTGTAGGTTTTAAATCTAGTGTATATAGAAAAAAATTGGGCATTGCCAGAAGGAAAGAAAAAAGAAGCCATGAGATGTTCCAGAGTCTTCATTGCGCAGTATGGGTAGAGAGAAAAGTAGGATATGGTCCAGGTTTGGTGAAGGTGCTAATGTTCATTATCTAGAAAAGTGACATATTAATTCTTTTTCTGTGTTTTCAATTCTAACAGAAGTTCTTTCCTGTACGATTGCCAGATTCTTGCTCTGTGAATGAGTTCTCTGCCTTCTCTACTTGTCAGCTGGTTTCAAGGAGGGCCTGCTTTCCTGTCTTTCTGTAATTTAGCTCCCTATGTGAGGCTTGAGTTGACCCTGTCAGGAGCCAACCCCACTCCGGCATAACTCTTGAGGTCACCGAAATACATAAACTTTCCCACCACCTCTAGATGCTCTCCCCTGGGAAGTATCATCCTACATACACATGTATATATAGAATAGAAATATAAAACCTGGGAACTCTGAGAAGGCAGCAGCCTCCATGACTTACAGGCACAGGGCATGTGATGGAAGTGGGAACAACCCCTGAAAGATCAATCCAAGATTTGTCCCGTGTGTATTACATGCCATGATTATATACATTAAAGCATCTCGAATTTTAAATACACTCCAGATGATTTTTCCTGCCCTTTCCTCCCGCTCAGCTTGACTTTCCCCCAGCTGATTGATTCTCATAGTTTATGTTCAGGGATTCAGTGTTTTGCTTACTTGCCCGATTAGCTGTTTTCGGCACACCAAAAGCTGCCCGTTGAGCCTGGGAAAATGCAACGTCATCTGCTGAGAAGCTACAGTGTATGAGAATGGGATGAGCAATCAGAGTGGGAGTGTTCAGCTGTACTCAGCACCAGACAAACTCTGGGCTTTGTGAAGTCAGCAGGAGTTTCCCCAACAATTCTGAAAGTACAGAATCAGGCCAGTGTTGGGAAGAGCTGACAAATGCAGTCTATCAAACAACAGGGAATCATTCCTTCCGCTGTGATTCTGACTTCCTTTCATATTTTTCCTTTTGTGTGTTTCCTAAAACGTGAAAATTGTAGGCTACCTTTTGTCCCAGGTCATCTGCTGCAGGTAACTTCTAATTCTCCATTTTTTCAACATTTTAGTGATGGGCAAACACTACAAACATCCAGAAATTCTCCCACCATTTTTTATTCTCTGCCTTTGTACTGGAAACTCATACCTTCCCTCTCCCCAGAGGAGGAAGCAGCATGGTCTTGTTCTATTAGAGAGCTCACAAAGATTGCTGTCTAGGCACCAATTCTATGTGTAGCATGTAAAAATGAAAGGAAGATGCAAACACACCTGGGACACGACCCAAAGAGGAGTGATATTCAAGAACAGCCTTGGATGCAGAACAAGCTGTGATCCCATGAGTCACAGAGTTTTGGTTTCCTTCCCTGGCAGCTGTCAGTGCCGGTGAGATCCCGAGTGAGTTTGGATATCTCTCAGCCCTCTTTAGCCCTGGAAGCTAAAACCTCTGGGAAGTTTTTGGAATCTGCTTTACACATACAGGATGGAGGGAAAAAGCAATATGTCAAAATGCTCATGAGGGCATGCAGGGAAGTGCTGATATGAGGAAGGAGGAGGGCTGACAGGCAGCTTCCTTTTCAGGGTGATTGCACAAAACCTCCACAGCCTCCACTTTTGTTTGATTCATTCAAATAGTTCTTCCTGTATCTAGTTATTCACATATTAACAGGAATAATATTACTCATATCTGATGATAATGATTACCCAACTGTACTTAGATGTACTAAGATAAAAGAGTATTTTTTTCTGATTCTTTAAAGTAAGAACCATATATATATATATTCTTATCATTAAACTTATCAGACTGCAGACAACACATATACAGAAAGCATCATCTGTCATGGATGAGAGAACATGAGAGAGATGGATTTTCCTGCCTTGTCCTGCTTTGCCATGCCTGTCCTGTCCTTTCATCAGAGGCAGAGACCACTCATAAGCTCTGTGGTGACATCAGCCAGTGAAATTTGTTCTCCACAGGTCTTTAAGGGGGGAGGTCAGCTTATTGCTGTACTGAATCACTGTTTATATCAAAACTCAAGATCCCTTGAGACCTGCTCAGGATCTCTTGGCTGGTACCCCATGTCAGCTCACCCCATTGCACCTACAGGCATCACTTGTTTGGCTCCTCAGCAGAGAGCAGTCACATCCATTTGTCCACGTATCCCCTAGAATTTACATTTTAGTAAACTACATTCTCTAGTGCTGTTTTGTCATGTCTACTTTTTTTCTTTTTCTAGTGTGAAAGAACACATTTGATTGCTTATGAACCAGAAGAAGCAGCACAATGGCAGAGAACATAGGCAATTCACTGGCATAATAGACTAAAGTAAATACAACCTGCAGTGCACAGGTCACAGGGAATTCCAAAATCATCATGCTTTTCCTTGGGACTTTATTGTGGCCATTTATTGTTGTTTTATTTGTTGCTGTTTTTGCAGCAACATTATTTTTCTACTCTCTCTGACTCAATTCTTTACTATATCACAGACAGTATTACATTATATTATATTCTTCAGCTTTGTTTTCTTTAGACAGAGAAAAACATGGTGCTAACTACTCCACTTATATTCTTTTTTTTTTGTATATTCTTAATATATTCTTTAGACATAACATTCCCAATAGCCTCTCGCTCTTTCAGCTCACATTTATTTTTCTTGAACTTGTAACTCCTACTGTACACAGCAGTACAGATGATATCTTCCTGCTGCCTAATGCAGTGGCATTAATATTTCTCCATTTCTCCCAGAGAAACTAATGTTTAAGGAATGCATTTGCACTTTTCACAGCCTCACCAGACTGGTAACCTACAATAATCAAGATCATAACTAATACTCTTCTTCCTTTGTCCCTTTGCATAGTCTCCCTGGTTTATAGCAGAAAATCTTGTGAATTGTCTGGATGTACATTATTCCTGCCTTTCAAGCTTTTGCATGTAATTTCATTTCAATTATGTGTCTGCAAAATCATTAATTTTTTCACTCAATATATTCAAACCCTTGTAGCAAAATGTCTTTAGCACATTTCAATAGCATACTCGCTTTGGATCAAATATATTGGTGAAAACATTAAATAAGATCAGCCCCAAGACGAAACCTTGAAAAACTCTGGTCATAACCTCCCTCCAGGCAACAGCTCTCTTCTCACTAGCCTGGTCTTCTGTTCATCTGCTCTCTTCTCCCTTACATTTCCCATCCCAGTGCTAATTTGTACTAATGGTTTGCAATGCAACAAAGTACCATAAGCTTTAGAGAATCAATACATGTATTTCCTTTGTCTGAAAAATCAGCTCCATAAAAAAAAAAAAAAAGGTACCAAATACAATATGCCTTTGATAAACCCATGGAGTTTTTAATACTATTTTTTCATTCTTCTCCATATTTTTGATATTTCTTACTTTAAAGTCGATTCTAAAGCCCTTATCTGTCAGAGATCAGGTCAGTTACCCCTAGAGTTACTGAGACCAGAATGATGATACACCACAGCACAGACTACCTTCCCATTTTCTTGGAAAATACGTCATGAAAGCCCCCACTTGTTACTCTATTCCAATAACACCATCTCTGAGATGTGAAAAAATGCTGAAGATCCTTGCTACTGGCCCTGCAGTTGTACATCCATATTCTTTGTGGATGATGGGCTCTAGCCCAGGTGCTTTTTCATTTTTGACCTGAGCACTGAATTTTTCTTTTCTTGTCCTTGTTGCAACATTCGCTTTAATTGATAGTGCTCCCCTACCTCCTGGTTTTTTATTGACCTTCCTTTGGAGGTACATTAAGAAGGGTCACTGGGTTTTGTGCACGGTGACAACAGTGTCATTGACTCAGGCTCATTGTCTCCCACTGCAGCTGAACAGATATCACCAGAATCCCCCCAGTCAATTCCCTTTGTGGGACTTGGGTTCCTGGCCCTCCACATCACTTTCTTGGAGAGGTCACTAACTCCTGTTTTTCCATACTTTGGATATCTTGATAATCTTGCACTGAGTCAGATGTGTTTGTTGTTCTGACAGAAATAACCTAACCCACAGATAAAGAGCCAAATTTCTCCACAGAGTCAGTCAGATTGCCCTAGGCAGAATTCTTAATGGGCCTCATCTCTTCTCAGATAAGCCGTGTTTTCCCCATGTTTATACCTCTGTTCAGAAGCTCCCATTCCTCTGTTCAGATAGGGCATAGGTATCCAAATATTAGAATCTGCAAAATATTTTTTTACTAAAAAGTAAAGTGAATTTTTACCTTTGTTTTCCAGATAATGCGGGTGTTTTTTTGTAAACCTTGAAGTGACATTTCTGTGACTTAATAGATCACTTAGGATCTTTCTGGATGTTGCAGGGAATATGGATGGTTTGTGATGCTTCCACACAGTCGTGCTGCAATAGGTTTATGTGCTCCCTTACTGAGAAGCAACTGTCCAGACCCCTGTGTGTTTTACCACTGGAATGCTCAGAGTCACGCACACTTTATCTCCCACCCATACAGCACAAGGGAATGACAAAAGAGAAGTCCTGAAATGTACCTAACAGTGCCACCTTGTCATCCACATTTTAAAATTATTTGTTTTGTTGTTACCTTTGTTTTTGCAATTTGTTTTTGTCTTGGATTTCTACAGAGGTCTGTGCATGTTCCTTTTGGCCCCATCAGAACAGTATCAAGGTTTGTAGAAGTAAAACGATGCACTACTGACAAAAAAGCTGGCAAGTTTTGATAAATATGTATTTTGGTCCAAAGAGTGAGGATCTGCTATACCAGAGCTCTTGTGTTAAGCTGTGATAGCACATCCTACTCCCTTCACAAGGAAAGCAGGGTCTCTCAGCCTGCTGGCAGGGCTGTTGATGTGTATTTGCATTGGCTTTTCTCGTTTGGGACTGGAGGCAAAAGAGCCAGTCAGGAGGGGTTTTGTGACTGCAAAAGAAATAGTAGGATGTGGAGAAAATAGTAAAGTCTATAGATCTATAGTGCCATACAGAGTGGTTTTGGGTTTTTTTTTTTTTTTTTTTTGCTTTAGAACAGGCCTTGAGCTGGCCAGAAGTCAGACCAGAGTGATTTCTCTGTATCTGAAACTGATCTGTCCTGGACCGCTGCTGTAAATGCAGAGGATTCAGTAACTGAAAGTGCAAGGGCCTCTTCTCTCTACCAACTGTGAAGACAGCCAAGTGCTAACTCTGCCCTCACAGCACTTTATATGTAGATTAAAGATTATTTTGGCATGAAGACAGATCTGAGGAAACACAGTAGGCCTATCTAATTGCAAAACAGGGATAGTATTACAGTGTTCTTGCATTTTAACCAAAAAATGGCAAGATTTCCTTTCAGATGACATGCACCTTTTCACTCTAGAGATAAGTATGTGTTAAAGTTGGTGATGAAGAAAAGCAGAAAAGAATATCAAGGTAATCTTTTGTAGGTAGATAGCACACTTTATACCAGTGTATACTTAATAAGTAATACTTAATAAGTATCCATTCTACCTGGCAGCCTTGCCTTACCCATATTGTCAGGTAATTGCTGCTACAAGAATATTACTAATATAGCAATACATTTGTTTGCACAGTTTTTAAGGATTTCTGTTCTGTTTATTTTCTAGATGGGGAAAGAAAAAGTTCTTTCCCCAGCTTTGGTTTGGAGGAAATTTACCACTGAGATCCCATACAATAATTCTGATTCCTTTTTTTTTTTTCTTTCTGTGTGACTAAAACTGACTAAATCTTCTTAATAGCATTTTGGTATCTTTTCAAGTTGGAAACCATTCCCTTTCTGATTAATTCATGCTGCCACATGAGTCCTAGAGCTATGCAGATAAGCTGAATGTACCACACTACAATATCTGTGTTGTAAACCTAAGGGCATTCATGGGCTTTTCAAGTGAATGCACATTCATACGTGAAGTAGGCAACACACAGTGAATGAGCTACATTATGTGAATGTGCTCAACAGCTGAAAAATGAACTATGTCATGGATTTCAGCTTCATGGAGCGAGCAGCTGAATTTGTTGGTGACACTGAGAGATTGTTCTTCTGTATGACTCAGATTGATTCACTGGTCTGACAATTCCCCCTCCTTTGTAAATCCTTCGCACCTGTAGATGCACAACACTAACAAAGGTCTAATTCTGGCACTTAGCAAAATCCCAACTGTTAGCATGTTGAAAAAAGTGCAGCAATTTTTCTGATGTCGGTGTTCCTTGCAGCACTCATTATATGCTGAAGAATAGCATTAAACTGGTGCGTTCTTTGAAAGATCAGTTTTAAGATTTTATGTCAGAAAAAAATATCCATGCTGAGTTCAAAAGACTCTCAAGAAAATTACAGAAAATATATGATTCCTAGACTGTAACACTGCAGACTTGAAGCCAAATAGAATAACAACTGTCTTTTCTTTTAGGCCACTTTGTACTAAATTGTTTGCAGGATAAATAACATCAAGCCACTAAATGAATATTATAGATTTTTCAGGAAATCTAAGGTGACATTCCAGTGTCAAACCACAGAAAATCCCTACAGATTTTAACCATAGATTTTCTAATCAATATAGCTCCAAATAAATATTAAAACCAAAACCACAAATGGCATTTTCCTTGCTGCTTGAGATATACACTGAGCTGTCAGAATATTAAAGCTGTCTGTACCCAGGTTGTTTATAAAGACAATAGTGGCTGTAACAGAGCTGGAAATAAGGAAAAAAATAATCTACATGAAGCTTGCTTCTGGCTAACCAACTTCTGATGAGATCCCCAGTTTAACTGTAAATCAGGTTTTAAAAGAGAAAGGGAAATAAATCATTCCATACGCAAGAAAAACTCATCCAAGTTTTTATTGCAGTGGAAATGCCAGCACCTAATTTTTAGCAATCATTTTATGAAAATACCACTGAGAAACCATAAATCTTCAAACACTCCTGCACACCACAGAAATGTGCAAGAACCTCTTGAAAGCACCTAGAAGTGAACTACAGGGCCAAAATACAAATTCAGATGAGATGCTGAAGCATATTGCTGGTTGTATGATGATAAATGATGTGTTCAAGGTTCTTGTTTGGGATTGTAGTTCAAACACAGGAAAAAATAGAGAGGTGCTTGATTCAGGGTACAGCAGTCACCTCAGGTAACTGCAGCCTAGCCTGGAAGCCAGGCTGTTGAATTCCTCTCTGTGTGATCGGTGACGCAGCCCAAGAACAAAAATGTCAAATGCAATAACACATGATTCAGAAAAGCTTCAGGAAGGGCCCAGACAAAAAGAGCAGAGAAGATGGAAGAGGCCATGCAAGGACAAAAGAGGAGGCAAGGGAGGTTTTTTCTCACTGCTGCCTATTCAGGCAAATCTAATTTTAAGGGCTGTGAGTTTCTTGAAGTATTACAGATATTAAAAATTTTTTTTTTTTTTTTTTTTTTTTTTTTTTTTTGCAAAGACATTTTCCTTTAAGCACACAAAGTCGTAGAGAAAGAGCGTTGGCTAAATCAAATGCATATATTAGATTGTGCTCTGGATGCCTGTTTAGATACATGATTAAAGGTGATTTTATTGCAGCAGTGTGGTAATGCACATACCTAAGGAGTCCCTTCCTTCAAGAGAAGTGGTTTTGGAGGTACCAACATTAAAAGTGCCTGTGCCAGCTGGCCGGCACACCATCCCAGATGAGCTGGACACATA
Organism: Pyrgilauda ruficollis; assembly: GCF_017590135.1. Classification (NCBI taxonomy): domain Eukaryota; kingdom Metazoa; phylum Chordata; class Aves; order Passeriformes; family Passeridae; genus Pyrgilauda; species Pyrgilauda ruficollis. The sequence continues at coordinate 2,453,459 of NW_024525934.1, read as the reverse complement.
TAAAAGGGCACTTCCATCTGGGAATAGCCTTCTCTGGGCAAAACTGACTCCAGTTCCTTGGGCTGTGCTATTGCACTGTGAGCTGAGGAAAAGATCTGAAAATTCCTCTTCTCTACTTCCACAACAGACTCCAAGGCAAACACTTCATTTCTGCCTTCAAACTGCTAAGTTTTAGTTTAAAATAGTCATTTTCAGGAGTATAAAGGCATGGAAATAATTGTGGTAGCTTTTAAAGCTGTCTGAAGGATATTTTTCTCTTTCCTCCCCTAAGTGCCAGTCACCAAGTGAAACCCTTTTATTTCACACAGGTGTATCTGTACTGTATTCGGAGATACTTTGAACTAAAATTAGTAGGAGTAAAAGCAAGGACAGCACAGTAGTATCATTTGCTTAATATAAATTGAGTCTTTTCATATCTAAATATCTGTGACCATGGCACTTTGCAATGTCATAAAGGAAAGACCAAGTGCTCCACATACTTAGAAAGTGTGCTCCCCTAAAAATCAGAACAGCGCCTACTCAGTATGGGACAATGGGTAATGAAGATGGTAAGGAGGGTCAGGTATGAAGAATTAACACTGGAAGCATAGTAAGAGACCTCATTAACACAAATTTAAACATTAGTTTTGCAATTCTTAAAAGCAGACTGCAAACCTCCGAAAGGGGGACACACAGAGTGAAAGGGTTTTGGAAAACTGAGAGGCTCCTGGTAGCAGCTCTGCCCTAAGTAAGGAGAGTAGGTGGGAAGGCAGGAGCCCAGGAAAAGTTCAGCCTTCTGCTCTCCATCTGAGACAGAACATGAGAGTAACCTCACTTGGTAGGACCTTTGCTAAGCTCCTGTCTAAATGCTCTGTTACACTGCTCCTGGGCACCAGGCCATCTCTTTCCAACTGCAGCTCACTGAAGTCAGAGAACTAAAAACAAAAACAAAAACAAAAAAAAAAAACAAAAAAAAAAAAAAAAAAAAACAAAACAAAAAAAAAAACAAAAAAAAAAACCCAAAAAAAACCAAAAAAAAACCAAACCCCATGAAAAATATTTCTGAGTCCTGGGACACCACTGGGTGACAACAGACCTGATAGAAGAAGCTCATGATTGCAAAGGCAGGCACAGCTCAGGAATGTGGTCAGAACAGCAGCAGGTTGCCTCATGAGGGATGCCAATGAACACCATGAAAAAAAGGACATCATCAGGTGTCCAGGAACATGGTGAAACTCACAGGAAGATGAAAAGGAGAACTGATTTTCTTGTGCAAATAATTGCTCAGAAGCCTTTCTTGCAATTTAAATAGGAAAGGCTTCTTGTCCTTTTTTTTTTTTTCTTCCCAGTGTTAAATGAGAGGGAAAGAAATGCACGCAAACAAGGAGAAAGGAAAGGAGAGAACACTCGCTCTCATTAAAACAGAAAAAGAGGAGCAAGAATGACAAGACCATGAAGAAGAAAAAACCCCCAGCAGTGTAAGCCAAAGATACTATAATTTCCACTCTGCCCTGAACTAGGAGCTTCATAGGATGAATCTTAGTGAAATCATGCCTTGTTTGCACTGGAGTAGAAGGGAATGAGGCATGTTAAACCTGACCACACCACTGGGCTGCTCAGCATGTCAAAGGAGCTGCTGCAGCTCCTCTGAGCCTCTGCTCCTTCACTCTGCTTCTCCTGCCCTTTTGGCCTGAAAAGTTTTGGGGCAGGTCCCCCTGGATTCTGTGTTTGAGCAGAGTGTGGGACAAGCTCCTGCATTTCAGTCCCACCTTCTCCCCTCTGGGTGCTGCTCCACTAATGTGAAATGAGATGGGCACAGGCATAGAAGCAGACCTGCAAAAATTGTGAGAAAAAACTATGATAGCCCAACTCATTTAAATGCCAGGAGTCTTTAGGTACATTATATATTAAACTTATTGTTGGGTTTATGGTCAGGAGCCAATTTTGCTCTAATGAAAATAAAGGAAAGTGTTGAAGTTCAGAGGCTATGCAAATAGAGATTAATACACACTTTCAAAAGGGTTATTAAACATTTTTACTGCTTTAAAACTATAATGCTTTTTGATTTTGAACATTTTCAGGGTTATTAACTTTGCTCAGATTTAATGCAAGAAATTTATATATGTGAAATGGAAAGACAAGCATGCAAAAATTATTGTAGGAAGTGAATTGCAGAGTGAGGACTGTATATGGATGCTGAAAGACTCCAAGTATTTAAAGACAATAATTTTGGGGATAATGACGACTGAGTCATCATCATATACTGCATGTCTTTATGTGTCAAAATAAGAGTAACAAATGTAGTCATAAGGCAAATCTATGTGACTGAGTAATGAAGGCTGAAAAAGACCTAATAGCTGGAATAATTATGGCTGGGAGGGTTGCTTGCTATGATAATATGTGGCTTGCCTAATGAGGAACGGGCACAGAAGAAGATTCAAGATATTGCACTGCATATTATAAACCAAAAGACTAAGGGAAGATGGCCAAGTCGGCACGCAGGCAGACTTCAAAGAGCTTGTGGTACGTACTCAGTGCGTCACGGAGAGGCACCTTAGAGCTGGCAGGGTGACAGGGCATCCCTCTTCCCAGAGAGTTTGCACCTGTGGCTTCTGCACAGCATGGCAGCACACTTGATCTGTGCTGTGGGGAAAGGCAATGGGCCTTGGCGTGCCACGCTTGAGAGGATGATGATGATGATTGTCACAAGCTGCTGGCGGGACAAAAACAAGTTGTCTTGTTCATGGAAAAGCGGGAAGTGACCCAGGAGCACTGCTGGTGGTGCCTCTGCACTGGGAGAGGGTTTGATGCAAACAAGGATTTTCCAGTTCCAAAACACAAACAGGTTTGGAAAGTCTGCACCTCGTTTAAAGGTATTTCAGTGAGGGATTTGCTGTAACTTCAGGAGATTAAACATTTCTTCTACATATGTCTGTAAACAAAAACGGTGCAACACTGAGCAATGGCTTAGCTTGAACAACCTAATGTGCCAGTTGTGAAGTAAATTATCTGCCTTAAACTCTTCAGTTAACAGAAGCAATGAACCATGCTCTAACTTCATTGGTAATTTTCCCTATGTAGATAATAATTTCTCTTTAGATTTCAGTGAAGTCTGTATTTTGGACCTCTGATAAGAGTGTCATGATGACTTAATGATTTTTATCAGTTGGATTTATTTATAACTTATATATTAGTTATTTCTGAAAGTCCTATAATTTAATCAACATGAAATGCAGAAGAATTTCTCAGTAATAGATTAGCACTATCTCTTAGTTATCACTTACTGTCAAAACTAACTAGTGAAGAATATTAATGTTTGGGGAAAACCTGGCTTGTCCACAATGAATATACCCAAGTTTTGCACACTGTGCAGGACAAATATGAGATTAGAGATAATTTTGAGCATTGCTGGACCATTCATAGGGTCATTTCTCAAACGGAGCCTAGGTTCACAGCTGAGAGCTGTGGCAGAGAGCAGCCATGGAGCATCCCCCTAGTTCTAGCCCCCATCCTTCATCTGTCTGAGCTATGAATGGATAATCACACAGGCGAGCCTGGGTTTGTGTGCTTACTCCCAACACTCTTTGGTGCTGTGCTTACCTCAATGGGGCTGTTAATGAAAATGAAGGTTTGCTGTGCTATCTGCAGGGTTGTGTGCCTAAGGGACAGAATTTTTAATGGGTCATAAATCCAATCAAGATTTTCATACCGTGTGAGGAAGCTGTGCAGTTTGTGGAAAACAAGAGCCTCCCTGAAAGGTACTGTTATGCAAATATCACCACATTTGCAGCATACATTAACAAAGCCCTCAAATTCCAGCTTTCTGGCTTGACACAGGAAATAAAATGAGACCAAAACAGGAGGGAATAGTACTGGTCAATTTGCAAGATGAAAATTAATAGAAAGAACTTATTGAATTATTCACATGGAAATTTTATAGTTAACTCACTGTAAGTTTTTTTAAAAGACCTCTTTTTAACTTTCTGTACCAGAACTATGATTCATTCAAACACAAAGGTTATATGAGAGGCACAATTTCTGAGTTCATTCAGGCTTTCCTGTTCAAAGGAGAGAGGCTTTTGTGAGATCCACTGTTGTTCAGAGAGGGAATTAGTTTTATTAGCAGTGTGTCATTCACAGCGTGCTTTACACATATACCAGCTTCCTCGTTTCTTTTTTTTTTTTTTTTTTTTTTTTTTTTTTTCCAGTTTGTTAGCACTGGCGTGGTTTGGGGTTCTCAGTATGAATAAAACTCGTTTTCTGCTTCCAATATTCTCATCCAGGAATGGCATTTCCTTCTGACCAAGGACACAGGAGTCCCAGAAAAGAAAGAGAGCACAAAAAAATCCCCCAGCAATGCTATTCTTGCAGGATGTCGATGTTACCAACTGATTTAACCACAAAAATCTTCCTGCCTCATCCTTTCTTGTACCTTAATGTGTTGGTTTTTGCACTGAACTAGCTCAGGAGCTTTTCCAGGACCTTTTGTTCTCTTTGCTAAGAGCCGCATGGATGGTGCTAGAATTAATTCCTGTGTTTGGGAGAACATCGAGGCCATTCTCTACAAAGTGAGCCTTTATTATTCTCAAATCCTGCTAGGATCACATGAAGCATGGGCTGCATCCCTGGTCCCTGGCAAGCAGACACAGCAGCCACAGCCAGCCTGCCCTGCTCTAGCTCCCAGACAGGAGGAGTGGGAGCACAAGAGGTCTGTGTCCCCTTGCTGAGGATGCTGCCCATGTAAGTGGCACCTAATATTGGCTGTAAGCAGAATTTATGTGTCTCAGTTCAAGCAAACAAGCAAGCCAGCCCTTCTTGCACCTTGCCAGGGCATGCTTGGATCAGCTCTCACATATAGGTGATAGAGTTCTGTGCTGCTCCAAGGAAGTATCAAGCATTTGTAATAATTTGGAGTTTATTCTCAGAAATTAGAAATCCTGAGGGACTTCTCTCTCTTCTCTTCAGATGTGAGTGACCATCTCTGTAACTGTCTGCATACGGCAGATGGTAAGCTTTCTTCAAATTAATTGGAGCAAGAGCATCTGTTTCAGAAGACATTCAATTCATTTCAAAATTCTCAGTATTGTAGAAACCAAAAAGCTAAGCAGACTCAGAGAACTCACATACTTAATGATTTGTGCCATGTTTCTCCTCTGAAGTTTTCTGTTTTCAACACCTGGGCACTGCCTGCTGTTACACTTTGCAGAATAAAGAACCTTCAAACTTCTGTTCCTTACATTACTAGCTGTAGGCTGTGACCATATTTCTTCCTTCTGCTTAAGTAAAACTGATGGAGTTTCTGGATTATTTAATTATTTAGCATATTTTTGCAATCACATTCCTTGTCTTTTGGCTTTTTTCCTAACACTCCTCATATTCTCAATATCCTGTTTGACCAGGGTATGGGTAATGGATAGTCTACTGTGGCAATAACCATATTTGCTGCAGGTATGATGGATGCATCCTCCTCCTCCTCCTTCTGCTCCTCCTCCTGGAACCTCTCCTGGTTCTACAGCCTCTGATCAAGGCTTGTTCAGACCTGCTGGTGCAGCGTGGGCTATTGAATAGCAGTGGGCATATTTTAGATGCTCAGGTCTTTTCCAGGACATCTCAATATACCTGCAAGATAGAGTTCTGTAAATGCAACCTATATTCTGCAGTTACAGGTTTTCAATTTCATATTTGGCTGTGCTAAAATGCCCTTGGGTTTCTTCTGTTCAAAGTACTGCATGATTTTTTTTGTTACCTGCAAGTTTCTTATTTGTAATTTTTGTTGTTGTTGTTGTTGTTTCTCTCCCCAAATCACTGAAAATATTCCGTAGAAAAAAAAAGGAGTCCGTAATTGATCTTTGTGGGACCTGCTTAGAGAGAAATCCACTCCTGAATTCCCCATTCACGCAGGCCTTTAGGGAGCTGTCAAACAGCTTTTAATTCATACTGCTAAGAGAATTGCATTAATTTTGACACTATTCATGCCCCAATGTAAAGGAGCATGTTCCAGGGCTGCCGTATTTGACCAGAACAAAGTCGAACCTGCAGCTGCATTTGAGTTTTCATGGGATTCAAATAGCAGACAGCTGGCTGACCATCTCAGGCTCTTCCATCTTGATAGTTCCATGGTTTTTTGAAACGGAAAGGCAAACCCCTGCAGTGATGTGTTGCCAATGTTTTAAGTCAGAGGTCCCATAAAATGTTCCAGCTCGGTGTTATAAATCTAAATATCTAAATTAGCTTTTACAAAAAAAGAAAAAAAATAATAAAGGAAGAACAAACAAACAAACAAAAAAAAAGGGGGTGTGGAATCTATTATTATATCTTAACTGTTTATGTGTTTTCCTATGATACAAGAAAAAGAAGAATGACAGAAAAATTTCCTTAGTTAGATGTAATGCAAGCAGCTATAGACTGCTCCTGGTAAATATGCTGGGGATATTTGCAGAGCCCCATTTGTGCACTGGTATATGGGCTTCTGGGGAGAAGAGGTGCCAAATGTTTTCTGCAGAAAGGTTTTTCTTTCAGTCTGCCAGAGCCTTTGTACGCCCTGAGCAATTCCAGCTACAAATTCTTTGCTCTCTGTAAGCAACCAGGATGTACTCCAGAAACCATCCTTTCCTGGATGGCAGAGAGCTATTACAGGGAATCATATGCTATATACTTCCCTTCCCTATATACAAAGCCTCCCTTGGGTCTCAGGTAATGCATAAACAGCTCACAGTGCTCCCTCCTTCTGTGAAAATCAGCAGTAAGGGAGGAGTGAGGGGAGAAGTTTCTGGGCAGGGCTCTGGCCAGGGCAGCAGGTGATGCCTGGGTACCCCCCAGGTGTTCCTTTCTCAGCACAGTGAGAAAGCAGCTCTATAATGGTTGCTTTTAGTGCTGTCACTTGAGATCCTTCGATGCATCTCTGGGCTAGCCACAACCACAGCCAGGGACAAGGGGAAAGTGGCATGAAAAAGATCCCTCTGGTTCTCACACGTTTCCATCCATTGTGACTGGATATCTATCTGCTAAAATGAGCAATTTTTTCTGGTGGGAGATGAAACAAACAGGTGGAAGAAGCAGGTAGGGCTGCAAACCCAGCCTGGGGGTCCTGCAGTTAAGAGAGCGACTCCAAACTGAGTGGAAGATGTCTCTTTTAGGCTGAGATAGTTTAGCTATCATTTATGAGAATTATTCTTACCTTGAAGCATAATAATCCATGAATGTTTACATACCAGAAAAGCTCCAGATCTTCACTGAAAATGAAGGATGCAGAGGCACTGTAAACTTCTTGAAAACAAGCAAACAAAATACAGGCAAACCCCATAGCATGCAAAATTCAGCACCTAGATCTAGTTGGTTGAAAGATGAGCAGGCCTTTCCTTCCTCACTCAAACCACTCTTAAGGTCATCTATCTTCATTCCATAATTGTAAGATCAGCAGGCACTAACTTTGGCACATGGGAATAATTACATAAGAGGCAAATTCATCCCCTACAAATCTGAGGGAAAAAATTACAGAAGTTTCCTATCAAATGTCCATCTTTCAGGAAGGACAGAGAAATCAAGCCCATGAACCAGAATAGCTAAACATGCCTCACTTATCTTGGTCTTTCTAAAAAATTTTTTTTTCTCCTGTAAGAATGTAGACTGGTTCATTTGTGGAACAGATTACTATAAAATTGCATCTAACAAAAAAAGCCTATTAAAAATTGCCTACTGCTCACCGATAATGGGCACAATTTCTCTTTGCAGCAAGTGAAATGAAATTTGGCACATCAGTCACTAGTACAACATTTTTCTGCTGCTCCTATCCCACGCACTAGACACACGCGTGTCAGTTGTGCTTGCGTCATTGTTAAAAGCCTTAATGACTGACTCATTTTTCCATGGCATGTGGCGAATGTAGGCCGGACTTCTGCGGAGCCAGGGAACAGGAGGAGGCTTCGGGGAAGGAATATCTGCAGGAGGACAGGCACCGGGAAGGCAGCACAAGGGGCAAGGCTCGCCCAACAAACTCTGTCTGTCCTTTCCCCATCTCGCTTTGCCCGCTCTGTGTGACTTTCTTGTAGCCAGGCATTCACTTTGCAATCTGATCAGCTGATGGAAAACCATGCTGACTCCAGCTAAATGCCATGACTTCTCCAAGGGAAGTGACCACCTCCCCCTCACACTTCTGTTGGCAAAGGGGGTGGCACAAACACATCTTTGGGGACTTCAGGAGAGCTCTGTGTTTGCCTGGCTCCAGCTGGTTGCACCAACCCAGCTCACCTAAGCCGGGGAAGAGGCAGGAGCATGCACAGAAGAGGTGCTCTCATATACAGGCCAAACATTGGTCAATGTCACCGTTCTCTAATATCTTTTCACATAGAAAGTTGCTTGATTGTTTTGGGGAGTGTTGCATCAGCCATCACAGTGTTCCAAGAGGAGCAGTGTCCTGTTTTTTGTCCCAGGCTTCCTTAGCATCATCATCACTTTTGGAGTTAATAAGTGATAAGGCGATTATTCTTTTTACTCAGATGTTCTTGAAAAATTGGTCAAGTTGGGCCAGAGTAAACATGTCCCAAAGCCAGTCTCTGATTTGTACAAAATGAGGTACTTGGATAGACAGGCAGCTACAGCAGGGATATTTAACAGTGGCTGTAAAGTCAAGTGGATCAAGTATTTCAATTTTGCTTGGCTTTGAGATAACAACAGCTGTCTGCGAAAGGTACTAACATTCTGACTCTTCCATGCATCTGTTGTACACCTGCTGTGGCGTTGAAGCAGGGTTACCTTGCTTTGGTGGCCAGAGGGCAAGGCTTTTCCAAGCCTGCTGTGTGTGACTCACGTCCTCCATGAGACTGGCATCCCCTGTGGGACAGGCAGCCTCCATGCTGCCACACAGCAGGTGCCGTCTGGGCAGTGGCTGGGCACAGCTTCTTCTCACCTTGTGGGTAACACATCTCAGCCCATGTTGCAAGAAGCTCACTTTCAGAAAGAGGATTCAGACATCCCTGCTTGGTTTCTGGCTTCTCTCCTGCAGCAGCAAGAGTATCAATTAATATCAGCAACGATGCCAGTTAATTAGTGGTGGTAGGCTGGAGGACACTGACACCTTTTTGCTTGTATGTCCTCTCGAGAACAGATTAATCCCAGGCGGGTCAACCAACTGTGTGGCAGATGGCTGCAACCCTTCTGCTGCTCAGCTTGGCTGGGGCTGATCTGGATGCTCAGCACTGCCCACCTTGGTGTTCAATATAACCTTCCCAGCCTATCATTCAGCCACACAGAATTTGGGGAGAGATGTTAATTTTTCAGCTTAGTTTAGAGATGTAGATAGAAACCATAAACACTCATGCCACAGGTACATTTTGTCAGAAACCAATCTCTCAAGGAGTGAATTCCTTCAAGTGAATTTTCTATACAGTTGAATAGGTCAATTCAAAGTCATTACACACTAATGCTGCTGCAATAAACTGTGTGCCGTTCTGCTTTATGATACTCAAATATCATTTCAAGTAAAGCTAATCTAAGACCTCATTCATCTGTATTGATTCCACAATAAGGCACTAAAGGCAGTCTGGGAACACCTAGGATCAGCTTCAGGCTTCACAGTGGACTTTGCCGTGTCATTCCCATTGCACGTTCATGCTACCTCTAGACTTAGTTCTTCTCCTCAAAGTTAGTCGTGTTGGCTCCTCCTAAGACACCAGAGAATGTGATGACCTCATCTTGCTCAGGTAACTAGACATGAGAAGACAAATTGCTCTCTGGTGACCCTGTAAGAGGTCCCTTTGACTGGTGTTTTTCCTTCGTCCAGAGATTTGTTCCCTTTGCTTTTAAACTCTGCATTCTTGGCATGATGTATGGGAGGCAGACAAAGGCTTGTGCAGTAGAGTTCTGCACCTCTAGAGCTTCTGTCTCTACTTTGTGACAGAAGCAAGGATCAAGCTCAGTTTCAAAGTGTGCTGCACAACTGCTGGAGGAATATTAGGTCTGAAATTATCTTAACTACAACTTCTCTCCAAGACTTTTTACTATACCTTACATGCAGCAGGTTACAGAGAAAAACACATTTCCTTCAGTGTCAAGAGTGAAGAACCAGGCTGCTCTGGCTCCAGTGCATGTACCACCATAGAGGGGTCAGTGGGCTCTGGGGCAGCTGACCAAAGGCTGGAAATAGTTGCACCTTCCTACCTTACCTTGCCCAAACATGGCTGTTCGAAGAACACTGATCTCATCCTTCAACTGCTCTGAAACTTCCCGAGTCTAACAAGCTTTAACTACTGCAACTCCACTTCTCAGAGCAAGAAACCATGAAACAAACTTCTTTTATATGTGTCTCCAAGAGCAAGGGCTTATTATAATACAGAACTTTTATATTTTTTTGTAATATCTCTCCGCCCATCTTTTCCCACAGATGAGGGTTGCATTTCTGTGGGTTTTGTGTCTACATTTTGCTTGAAAAGAGGCTTGAATGTTGGGGCACAGGGGGGTGCTGTGGGGGCACACACTTTCCAACTGGGATTGGCACATAGATCTCACCAGGGTGGTGGGTTTCATGGCTTTAAAAACCCCAAGAAGGAGAAACCCGGCTAATGATATGCTAGAGACATAGGCTTAAAATCAGGCACCAGTTATGACTTGCTTGTTAATTCCTGTTCTCAGAAGGAAAGTCCTTTTATCTGGATAAGCTATACTTAACTGCTCCACTTCATAGAACTGGGAATTGAGAAGCTTTCCCAGTTGGGGAGGCACCGATGTGGGCTCACCAACTTTCATGTGCTTCTCATTTGGCCGGTCTGAGCTATCTGCTCCAGGTGAGAGCCAAGATTAATGCAAGCATCCAACAAGCTACTTCCCACATGGAGAGGGTGCATCTCTTTCAGCAGGCTTGTCTCTTCAAAGGTGCAAACTGCTCAGAGCAGTGAAGTCAAAATTAAATAGGCACTGTGGAAACATTGCTTTCCTTTGCCTTTGCTCTTCCTTGTGCCTAGATTTTCCAGTTTTCAATGACCTCTTGAAAAAGTGGTGCAGCCCTCAGAGATGAAAGTCAGTGGTGCCAATTACCACCCGATGGGCAGAGTGGCAGAAAACCAGTCCCTGTGGTCTTACCACAGTCATCTGGACATCATACCCTGTGTGGGTGAAGCATCTCCAAGCTTTTGTGGCCTGCAGCCTGGGAAATAGTGAGCTTGGCTTCCTCAACATGCCTCAGTGCTGATCACACCACGGTTCAAGAAACAAACCGAGCGAGCACCAGAAGAGACAGAACACAAGGAAATGCATAAGAAGTCCTCTGTTGACTGCAGTGATTAACTAACCATACAGGATGTTCCTATGGTGATAACATTACATAAAATTAGAAGCAGGAGCTTGAGACAGGTTTTAAATTATGAGGAAGAAACTGTAATTGTCCAAAAAGAGCTGCTCTGCACCTGTGGGGAGCTGTGAGAAGTTTGCTACTTCTGCTTTTCACTCACTTTTGAGTGTGGTGAAGAGCAGGTATTAGATTCTGGGAATTAAGAGCAAGTATTTTTAGGAATGCCTGACTGTGTCTGTAGACAACCACTTCTCTCTGTCCCAAGGCCTCCTCATTACCAATTTTTTTTCCCTATGGCTGGAAAGCTGATACAAACAAACTGCTGCTAGGTGGATAATAGCAGATGTGTTTGCCTCTGAGCTATTGGCAGCCAAATTATGACTTGACCCAAAGTTCCTTAAAAGATCACTCCAAGTTTTTTTCTTACTTGGATATGGATGCAACTACTTGGTTGAAGAAAAATTTAATCAATGAAGGCAGCAGCAGCACAAAATGTGCCATGTGACATCAGCTTCAATTGCTGTCAGGAGGAAGAAGCTGTGGGAATCACTGCTTTTACAATATTGTGATTACACCAAATACAACACTCCATTTTGGATCCATCCCAAATCAAACTATTTCTGAATTCAGGACAAACATAAAGGATTTCCTGAATCAATTTAAATATTATATTCAATGCCCAAATTTTTTTGAATGCTTTCTTTTCATCTGGGCAAGGGGTTGGAATGTTCTACTCAGCAGTGTGGTGGAAATAGGAGGAGGCTGCAGATAGACCAAGGTTCTGACCTGGGGCAAAAGATAAATGAAAGAAGGAAATCTAAGTCACGTCACACCTCAGAATAATGTCCTGACTGCTGGGAGTGTCTCTCCATGCTGTGTGGTTTTCTGACTGGTGGTTGCACAAATTTTCTCAAGTTTTCCCTTTAAGCAGCAAGTATTCCTCAGAATTCACAGATAATTAAGTCTGGCTGAAACAGAATTTTTTTCCTGCCAAGATCTTTTTCCAGGCAAGACATAATTCAGAATTGATAGCAGGTATGTAGCAGAAGTCTGCCTGACTGTGCCATACAGAGGTAATAGAGCCTGCAAAATGACCCCAGAGGGACAGGATTCGTGCCTTGCCCCAGCCTTTGGACATGATTAGCCATTGTTAGTCCTATAGTGTATTCATCTCAGAGCTGCAGAACCTCTTTGTAACAAAGACAAATGTATATTGTATTTCTCCAGCTAAAAAGAGATGAAGTTGGCAATTTATAATGTTGAATTTCAAGTTCATCTGAGTTTGGTGGTTTGCAGAGCTTAATCCTCTTTATTTAAAGTTTTATTCAGTGTGGCTGCTTCATTCTGAGAAAATTTTTCAATTGACCCTCAGAAGATGGGGGATCATTTACAACCTTTGACAGATTTGATCTCTTATCATTTTTAACTAAGGATTTGGAGATGTAATTATTTTAATGCTTTTTTAATTTGAAAATCAAACTTGCATTTATTTTAAGAATAAAAGGACTAATGAGTTCCTCAGAGGGAAGGCCCTGCAATGAAATAACAGAAGCATACAGTAAGAACATAGCCTTCGAGCTGATTTGGGAGGAGCTGTCTTTGAGCCAATTCTAAGATCAAGATTGTTGCCATGTTCATTTTTGGAAGCCTCCTCCATTGATTTTTGATTTGTGTATTCATTAGACTGAAAGCCCACAAAGTGCAGTTGATAATTACCATCAATGATCTGGTTTGAATTCTTTTCAGACAAAGTTGATAATTCAGCTAAGTATCTGAATGGCTGAGGCTGCTTAATGCCAGCCTGCTACGTTGCCTTTCACTTCTTGAAGGCCTTTGTGAAGCAAAGCGAGGACACACACACTGATTATCCCCAGCTTTTCTTGGTGGTGAGATGCCAGCTCCCCCGTTGATGTCTATCGTATTTTTGCTGTGGGAAATTTGGGCACAAAACTTGTTTTAACAGAAATTAACAACCTTTTATTTTACAACAATGCAAATTGAGAACAGTTGTATCAAGCAGCAGATCAAAATGGTCTCTCTTACCTGTGATTTAAGCAAAATTTTGACCATTCACTCTTCAAGAACAGGGATGCAGCAGGTACTGCTCTATTGTGAGGTTTCCCATTCTTTAAAAGGTATAGGAAGACGTAAGTGAAAACAGACCCTCCACTACAAAAAGAAGGTGGAAGATGAGAAAAAGTTATTTTAATATCACAGCTTGCAGGTTTTTGATGGTTGTTCAAGGCCAGTAATAGCTTGTGCTAAGAGTGGCTTTTTTTTTAAACTTTAAAGATAGGGACATCAAAATGTGTAACAAAGGGTTTCATGAGAAAAATGACTCGAACACAACCCAGTCTCCTGTCAGCCCCCAAGACAAGACTCCACAAATAAAAACTGGAAGTGAAAGAGGTTGAACACCCCTAAATGCTTCAGATGCAGCTTCCAGACTGTAACTAGGCTCTCATCTTCCCCCCGCCGTGGTGGCTGCTTTGTGGGGGTGGAAGATATAGCTGCTGAACATGCAGAGCACCCAAGGATGCTCCTGGCTGAGACTTCTGATAAACCTGCTGTTAGTGTGTTCTCCATGTAATCACCCATATTTAGTATTTTTTTAATGACTAGCTGAAAGTTCCCCAAAATTTAAATAAAATTGGCTTGCTAATGAAAATCAGAAACGTGTGAGAACTGTGACCTTGATAAAATTTTCAGTTTTTAGACATTTCTGGTAGAATATATTTATGCTTTTTCGCAAGCAGTGCCTAGGAAAGGGTGCTATGAAACTGCCAGGCATCAGCAAACAGATAAATCAACATTTTGATATTTTTGGCTTATGTAGCTCACAACATCCAGAGATCATGAAACACCTCAAATGTCAACAAACACCTCTTGTTCTATAGATTAGAAGAGAAAGGGAATAGCTGTTGGTCCTCCAGTAATGTGCTAAAAATTAGTGGAAACCTTTCCTTGGCATTATTTTATCGCACTTTAAATCTGTGTGATTTTTTTCCCCTCAAACAATGTGATAATTTAGGTAGGTTTCTGTATTGGCAGCCACAACACAGAAGGTATGGTGAAATTCATGGAACTTCTTTTGTATGAGAGCTGTCGTGCCCCAACACGTCGATTGTTATTTTTAATATCTCAGCTCCGAGACAGCTCTTGTCGAAAGGCAACTCCTGCAGCATGCTCAGCACCCACGCTCCCTACCCTGGCTCCAGGTGCTGGGGGAGGTGAGGGTGCTGTGGCAGCCGGTCCCAGGTCACCCGTGGATCCCTGTGGCCCCCATGCTGTGCCAGCCACAGTGTTGCTGCCTCAGGAACTGGCTGGAGTAGGGGGATGGATGGAGTTTGGGATGATTTGCCAGAGCAGATTACTCTGGGGTCTGTCAGAGCAGGTTAAATGAAAGCACGCCTTTTGATTTACAGCACTGTCCAGGTTTGCTAATATAGAGACATTCAGGCTTGTGTTGAGGGGCACATTGCAATCAGATTCTTATTTTATTTTTCTTCTGAATAGAAATGAAATGTTGTAAAACATTTTATTCTCCTAGCCTAGTTATTTTTTCAGCACGGGTCATTACCAAATCACTGCATCACCGTCGACATGCCTGAAGTACTTATCTTGCTTCAGTTACATTTCTCCGGAGCCCTGGCTGGCTGTGTCTGCCAGATAACAGAGGGTGCGCCTGGAGCTCTGCTGTGGGAGCCGAGGTAAGTCATATTGTGTAGGCTGAGGTGTTCTAGCTTCTGCATACTATTGCTCATGCCTTGCAGTCCTTGGAGTCACCTTGCTGCCTTACTCTACTGACTTTTTTAAGTGCTGCAGTGCTGTTTGTTACTAGGTGGAGAGCAAGCCTGAAGACTGCTTTGAGGAGGAGGTTGTTGCAGCTCTGGAGTGGCAGCATCCAGACCCTATTTACGTTGTTCTTCTGGTCTCTTGTCTTTAACTGTAGTTATGCAGAGAGAAGCTGTTTACTTATTTTGCATGGCTCCCAAATGTCATTTAGGCATTATTAACACGAGGGTTACTACCTCCCAAATTTCTAATTAAGGCCTTCCCTTCAGTCTATTAGCTGTGCTTTTCTGGACATATTCTTTAATTAGTTCTGACTTTCTGACTCCAGTGCAAAGTAGTTTTTAACTACTGTCTGCAATGCCCACGAGTGGTGAGTCAACCTATTAAAAATTAAAAATCAATTTTAGTTTCACCAAATGAACCAAGTGCTATTTCACCTTATTTTCATTATCACGATGCCTAAGAATCCAGGTGCTGGAGAAAGCTTTACAAACGGGGAGTAAAACCAGCCGCAGCAACAGGCCCTGGGTGAGGGAGGGGTTGTGCCCCCATGACCATTCCAGACCCTCATCCCAAGGAAAGGAGGGGATGTATAGCAGAAGGAAATACAAGGTGGACACCTTGGCAGGATGGGGATGCTGAAATCCCTGGGTTTTGATGTCTGCCCTGTTATGGGTGCTG
Organism: Pyrgilauda ruficollis; assembly: GCF_017590135.1. Taxonomy (NCBI): domain Eukaryota; kingdom Metazoa; phylum Chordata; class Aves; order Passeriformes; family Passeridae; genus Pyrgilauda; species Pyrgilauda ruficollis. Next base: position 2,437,723 of record NW_024525934.1, on the reverse strand, counting down.
ACCTGACCCCACCTGGCAGCATCTCTGGGGGAAGGAGACCCCACAGATGCTTCCCTTCCTGGTTTTGCCACTCTGAATAAACACTGTTTTTTCACAGCCCTGGGGAAAACATCTTAGAGACTTCAGGCAGCAAAACCCTGAAGATAATGGCTCATCATAACCTCAGGTCATTTTCATCTGGGTCCATAGCTACCTTTTAAGTCACACCTGTGCACTCAGCACACAGACATCCAGCCTGGGTTAAGTGCCTGCTGTGGTTCCTGTCCTGGGTGTGACGGAAGTGTGGGGTAACACACATCAACTCCCACCTAACGACTAGCACCCACAAAAAGCCATTCCCACTCTTCCCTCCACCTCCCACTAATGTCCTCATACCCCTTCAAGGAGCTAAACTGGCAGAAAACTCACCTTCTGCTGGCTGGGGAATGGGACAGGAACATGACTAAGCCTGGGCCAGGGAGAACCACCATTGTCTCTTGCAGTGGCTGCCAGTATTTAATGGACTGTAATGAGCAGTGTGGGGACACCAGAGTGTCCAGGGGGATCAGAGGAGAAAGGACACCCACCTGGAACAAGGAAGAGCATGACTCCCCTCGAACATATGTGAAGATTCACATCTAGATTTGCAGCCCTCAGAAGAGGAAGATTTTGAGGCACAGAGCTGTGATTGGGCCCTTTGTTCACGCTGCCATGATCGGATGCACACTGGTTCAGAAATCTGCTCAAAGCCACTTGCAAGATCAAGGCCTTTCTTTGTAGCCTCTTGTAGACCAAAGATGGTATCTTTTTCTAAAATGCTTCATGTTCCTGCAGCCTTTGCAAAAGGAGGAAATTATGCCAGCTCTCTGAAACATTCATGTGAAAACTTTTTGGCTTAGACTTGGTGTTCACCTTTGTGCTCAGGCTTGATTTTCTAAGTGTGTGCATAATTACTAATGTATTCATTAAGAGTATTTCCCATGGTGTCAAACAACTCTAAATAGATACCAGAACAGAGGGTCAATCCAACCTCTGTGCATAAAAGGTGAAAAAAAAATGATCTGTAAAAACAGGTCAAGAGGAGTCTAATTATGGAGCATCTTTTGAAAAAGATTCATATGTAATTTTGGGTATGTATTTCAAAATTAAAAAAAAACTCACAGACCTTACTGATTCTGTGTTAGTGAGAACTAAGGATAAATTATTTTCACAAATCTAAATATTATAATTCGGTTGTGCACATAATTTAAAACATACTACAGCACATCAAATGCTCTTTGAAAATAGTAAATTATTCACAAATATTGACATTGTTTGTAAAAATTTCATACTTGACAGTTTGCCACAAGTAGAAGACAACCAGTATGGCCTAAAGTGTTTTCTGGACCATGTAAATTTTCTCCAAGTGTTTTCACTTTTGCTTTAACCAAGTAGCATCTGAGTGGCAAAAATTGTGCAGTACTAAATTATGAGGTGCTGGGAATAAAGTCTTAATTCCAGGGCCTCTACTGTAATTTTGGTTGAATTCTTCTGAATTCATGGCCAGTAAGAAAGGAAGACTTTTGGAGCTCAATTAACAGATTGAAAGAGGGTATAAAGAGAAGGAGTTTAAATTTGCCATTGGAGAATGTTTGGGATGAAAGAACCTGGAGTTGGGACTGACTAGGTGTAGGAAACAAAAGTATAGTGCAAGGAGGATGGAACAATGGGACAGGTTGCCCTGACAAGTTGTGCAGTGTCTGTAAATGGAAGCTTCCAGCATCCAACAGGACAAAGTAACATGGTCTGAAGCCAAAGCTGACCTAGTTCTGAGCCATAAGTTGGATCTGAAATCTGATGTCTCTTCCTGTCTGAGTGACTTGGCTCTTCAGAGTGAATGGGTCCACCACAGCCGAAGGTGAAGTGGTTTCATAGCAAAACTTCCAGTCCCAAACACCTGACAATGCCTGTTTGGAGTTCACCGAGTCTGACTGCCTCAGAACAACCCAGAGCTCAGGGCAGGGGAACTTCATCCCTCACCAAATCAGGATCTGTGCATGGCAATAGGACCATGATCTATCCATCTGTAGGACCTGTGTGCTCCATTGCTCCTGTTCCCCTGACTAAAATGGGCCTTACCCATTTAGGTCAGACCCATAACCTAAAGGGATGCTCATGGAAACCATTTCCCTCCCACTACTGATGGGGAAGAGCCTTCAAGAGAGAGGCAAAAGCAGAGGAGAGGCTGACAGAGCTGTGTTGGCATCTTCCCCACTCTGGAAGCCACCTCCTGTGGATGGAGAACCCAGCCCCTGGGCTCAGGACCGCTCATTCTGGTTCTGACTTTGCTCCATTTTGCCTTGGTTGGTTTTCATGGTCCAGCACCTGCACTGCTGGGGTCCCCCCTAAGATCTATTGGCATGGAGGGGCCCACACAGAAGACACCAGCTGGGGATCACCTGTGATGCCCAGGTCTTCAAGACCCTCTATCTTTCTCAGCTCAAAAAGACAATGTCTTCACATGCTGGCATGTGAACTCAATGACACATCCCTGGTCATCCAGGAGGATATTTGGGGACCACTGCCTGCTCCCATCTTATCAGCAGCCCAAGGTGGCTGCCAGGGATGGGGCTGTTTGGGGCTCAGGTTAGCCTCTGTGCAGCTCTTCTTCTCTTTGACACTGCTGGAAAACCACTAGGCATGATGGGCATCTGGACTCAGAGGTGTTGTTCTGCCTGTACATGTGAGGGATGACCCCCAACATCCCAATAAGCACCAGGAGCTCTGCAGCCAGGACTTGGCTCAGCACACATTAAACAAACCCCTGTGAGGAAGGGGAAAAACCTACACACAGGGTCCTTGCCTCCCACCAGCTGATCAGCTCAGCACTGCAGCTGGGTCCTCAAGCATGGGTTGCAGGAGAGTTTTATTGCATATCAAAAGAGAAAGACTTATTTCCTCACATCTCCAGCAGAACATCCCACCCATTTTGCAAATCCTTTGGCAGAATTAGTCATTTATGACTGTAAGCAATGATTTTCCAGGCCTCCCTTCGCAGCCAGTAACTAGGAGAAAAAAAAAAAAAATACGCCAGAACAGAAATTGTTTGTGTTTCTAAATCACAAACATCAGCATTGTGTTATCCTAACAGCTATCATCTTTATTTTTAGGATATTTAATCAACTTGAATGCTTTCAGATATATTTTAGTCAGACCACTTTGCTCTAGCTTACCTCCTAGTTCTGGTTGCCATGGCATAACAATGATTTCTCTTCTAGCTAAAAATAAACCTTCAGCAATAAATGTATTAGCCATTTTTTAAAAAAATCACCAAAACCAACAAAAAAAACCCCCCAAAAAACAAAAAACCCACCAAAAAACCAAAACCCAAAAACCCCAAACAAAGAGGTGATGAAAACAAAGCACCTCCTCATATACCAATTCACATCACCCCGCACAGCTGCTCCTTTGGCATCAGTTGTACAAGGTCTTTGATGGACTCTCTCTGCCTCTCCTTTCCTATTTACACACTTCTATATTCTGGTTAAGGAAAGACAGACAAATGCATAAAACATTGCAAACATTTTAAAAACAGCATGAAATCAAGTGGTGTAACAGAGACTGCTGGTCCTCACTGAGGCAGAACTGCCTGTCCTCAAAGCCTCTGTAGCTCCTGGGCTCTGTTGGGAGAAATCTTTTCTTTCTTTGTGTCATGGTTTGACCCGGAAGTGATGGCACTGTGCCAGTGTCAATCCATGACACTTTGGCATGAATCCAAGCAAAGGAAAAATCCCTTCCGTGCCAAAGAGGCTGATGGAAGACAAAGCTGGGGCATGAGGTGCTTCTTCCCCAGTGTGGAGGCAGCCCTGACCCCACGCCTGCTCAGCCACCTGTGACCTTGGCAGGGTGGTAGGGGGTGGGTGAAGTTCTACTGCAGCCTGGTACAAGGCATTTCATCCCTACTGGTGAAAAATTCTCTCTTTTGCAGCTATATGTTTTTGTCAAAAACAAAGCAGTATGCCACATATTTAACAATAAAATTAAATTACTGGAAACCAAAAATCAAAGAAGTCACCTTATGAGCACCTCCACATGATTTGCAAGTGTTAATTTAGAGGTGCAGAAAGTTACAGCAATGCTTGAGATCATAAAAAAATAATATTGGTAAGTTCAGGGAGACGTTTTCTTTCAGTTTTGATTACAAAAACCTCTTCCTTTCTTTTACAGTCCTCTGTGAGTGCAGTGCAAAAGGAAGAGGGCAAGTCTGGCCAGGTCTGTCCTGCCCTGCCCTCGTGCCTCTCAGCCCAAATGACTGGGTAACCTGCCCACTGAGCCCTGGAAGGAAATGCCTCAGCCACACAGATCCCAGCACGCCTGTACAAGGGTGTGGAGGAGAGCACACAGCTCATTCTGTTCCTTGCTACCAAAACAGCTGCTGGCCAGCCATGGTGAACACAGGAAAATGGTAACCGGGGTGCTTCTGAAGTTCACTTAGAGAAAAAAGACTGCAGCAAAGAAAAGACTAGCCTCTGTCATTTTGTGGAAGATGACTGGCTCTTTCCCAAACCGTCCATATTTGCCAGGTCCTTACATTTGTTGATCCTCATGCTTCTCTTTTAGCCTACGAGACTGATCCTTGTCTGTCTCTGTAAACACGGTAGATAAAGGAAAGAGAGGAGCAACTCCTGTCCCCAAGGACTGTCTGGTTCCTGTCCATGCAGCAAAACTCCCCATCCTCGATGTCATCAGCGCACTGTTGAGAACAATACCCATAAATATATATGTATAAAATACACCTATAATGCTGCTGTCCTCTTGTAGCTGCTGAGAGCAGAAAGGTTAGTGGCTTTGAGAGTGTTTCCTTGTGAACTTGTTTCCTCAGTCCTGCAGAGACAGCCAGCAGGGTAATATTAATGGTCCCATCGTTAAAGCATGGCAGGTTTGAGGCAAGGAAAGCTCTGTCCTCCAAGACCTGTGTGTCAAGGCTGGGGAGCTCAGTGGGTGTTCCCCAGCCTGTAGCAGGGGAATACACTTTCAACATGCTTGCAATGGGTGCCTAGTCCCCCTTCAACCAAAAACAGATGGAGCATGGGACTTTCTGTAATTGGCAGCTCTTTCAGTGCAGGAGATGCCCTGGGGCTCAGCACTGGTGTGAATGTTAGCACAGTGGCTAACGAACCCAGCAGGGTCACCAGCTGAACTCCTTGTTTTTTTACCTGTTGCTAATGCCAGCATAACACTACCTGAAGAGCTGGCCTGAGATCCTATCCCAGATTTGTGCCTATATCCACACAAGCCAGGACATCACTCTTCTGCTTTTCTTCACAAAACATGGCCCTCAGGCCTGGAGCTTGTATTTGGGTAAGAGAGCAAAGCTGTGCTTTGTAGGTGGATGGATTAAGGTCTCAGACACAAGACACCGTGGCTGGGCCAGCATCCCCAGGTGTCACCTGAGAACCTGCAGGCTCAGGGAGGCTCTCCAAAAACACACTTGATGTTTCTTCCTTCTCAGGCTTTGATGAACAGACAAGGTTCATCCCATCTCCTCTTCTCACTAGTGAAACATCACAGTAAAGAAACCAATCTCATTAATACTGCTGATGGTCTTTTTGAACATGGTTTTTTCATAGTTCCACTGTCCAGCCTCCTCCTCTCATGTCTTAGCAGCATTAGGGTTTGGAGGAGCAGAAGGGCAAGTTCAACATGAGCCATGCTGCTGAGCTCACAGTGGAGGGGCTCACGAGCTGAGTGAGGATGATGGGGAAGCTGGAGTGAAAACTTTTGGAGCCTGACTGTGCTTCTTGTGCCAGAACCATGCCAACGCCACCAGTCCTTGGAGGAACATGGCCTTCCACTCTTTCTCCTCTGGGCTGTGGGAAGGGTGAGAAGACGGTGGGTCTGTCTGCAGGTCCCAGTCACGGCAGAGTGGCTGTGGAGCTTTGGCTGCCTTCTCCCCCAGGGCCTGGCTCCTGAGGAGGATGTGTAACAGCCCATGGGCATAGAAATTTCTGGAAGGGCTGATCAATCTTGAAATTGCTTTTGGGAAAGACAATGAAGAAAAGCAGACCAATTTTCTGCCCAAACTCAGCCAAGCTGTCTTTATTGGGCCTACAGAAACACTCCTCTGTCGCTCCATTTGAATTTCTGTTTTCCTTTAGAGCTCACATTTTTTCCATTCTGCTGTGTGAGGTAAGCTGACTATTTTAAAGATCTTTAAAATCCCTATTGCAGTATCTAATGGTTTTCCCAGAGCATCTTCCCTGTATTTTACACTCCTCCTCTCTTTGCTCACTATATCCATATTTTCTTCTGGAATGTGTCTCCAACCAGCTACAGAAGACCCTTCCCTCCTGAAATTATTTTATTACTTGTTCATCATCTTGGAAACCAACTGTTTTCCAGCTCTGCTTTTAATAGATGAGGTCATTTCTCTTCACAGATACCCAAACCTGAGTTTCTCAGAACAAAAATCCCTCTGTTGATTATCAGCATTGTAATTGTTTGGGCTTTATTTATATTGTTTCTTTCCACCTTTTCTCACAAAGAGAGGCTAAACCCACTCTGATGCAGTGCCTATCAGGACTGTCAACTAGCTGGCATTGTCATTATTTTCACTGAAGCCAGAGGGATTTGTCTGCACTCAGCTAAATGTGATTGTGTGTGTTTGCAGGTTTGAGAACAAAAAAGAAATTACGATATTTGAAAACTTATGATAATTTATGGATCTAGACTTCCACCCCTCTAATGGAATCCCTGTGGAGGGTGAAACCAACTGCCACTGGTCTGAAACAGGATCATGCAACCTAAAATAGCCCCATGCTGCCTCACTCCAAACTGCTTGGCATTTTTTGATGTCATCTGTCTGGCGGACCTAAAACAGCAAGGGCGCCTCAAAACGTGGCATGCTTATGACCAAAAGAGCTCCCTGAGCTGTTCAGCAAATGCAAAGAGAATAAGGGGTTAAAAGCCAAGAAATATTTTTCTTTGAATTTATCTGAAAAACCCATCCTGGAGGATTCTTCAGGAAATGCTGCAGTGTGCAAAAAGATGCCATACACTGGTGCACTCTCGGTGCTTCCAGCGCTAAGTACATTATAAACATACTGCTTTAAGGTCAAAGAGGTGGCAAATCTGTGGGAGAATCTTGCATCAGACTCACAAGGACTTCAAAAAATCGCAGGATTTTAATGACCTCTTCCTCCTCCTCCTCCTCCTGTGAGCCTCTTGCCTTAGTCACTAAATTGTTTTCCTGCTGCTCAGATGTCATCCAGCAATGGAAGAAAAGTGCCCAAAAGCTGTGTGCTGGTCTCTGAATGCACAGCATGCGCTGCTGCCCATTCACAGTAGGAGAGGCACTTTCAGATGACAGACAAGTATTTTAACATCACCACAGAGGCTGAGAGCCTGGCTCACCCCTGGGCACATCAAACATCTGCACAGCTGTGCCTTTGGGCGCTTGGCTGCGGGAAACACGGAGCCGCGCCTGCGAGTCAGCTCACTGTGTAGCACTGCTGCCAAACCATCACCCAAGGGGGAGAGTTACCTAGCAAGGTAAAGGTGCTTCATAGGTGGTTTCCATCAAGACTGCACATTCAAGGGATGACATTGCCCCCTTGGTTAACTGAGTGTTGAGGACACTGTTTGGAGGGAGCTGGTCATCCCTCTAGGGAAGTCAGAGTCTGCCAAGCAGACACCATACGCCTATGTGAAATGCCAAATTTTGGGCTATTTTTCAGTGGCCTGTAACACCCATTGAGTTTCATCTGGTTTTCCATGTTCTTCTTCTTGCCCTGGTTTCATTCTGCCTGCATTTCTGTTTAACACTGTGAGGGGGATGCTGTCTTTAACTTATCACTGTCCTTTGTAAAATCACATCCAGAATAGGTATCTAATGAGGTCAGGTAAAACACCAGTGCATTCACATGCTTAGATGTCTATGACTCACCCTGACCATTCCTGATAGAGTCCTTTCTGAGGGTGTGACTTTGTTTAAAACTACAGGTACCATGCCTTGTACCTACGTGTAGATAAATATATGTTGTGTGTGTGTATGTGTGTGTGTGTATATACACTCATATAAATAGTCTTTAAGACTGTATTTACATGGAAAATACATATGAAGCTAAAATAAATATGTATGTAGTTAGATTTTGATAGCACTACAGCCAAATGGATTATAATTCACCTTCAAATGTAGTCACTGTCTGCTGGTGCTGTGAGTAGGCTAACTGTTGGTTAGGTCTTCTTCTGTGGGCACATATCTGCTGAATTAAGAAAATTACTGATTCTCATGTGTAAAAGTATAAGTAAAAATGCGCCATGGAGGATGCTCTAATGAGCTTGCACAGGAGACTCAGTACTGAGAGCACCTGCCTCAGCCACACTCACTCCTCAATCAATTCAGAAATCTTGGTGAGAGCATCCAGCATGTTAGGGAAAGGTCTTAGCTGTGGCTAATTTGGCATATTTCCTCTGGCATAATAATTTGTGATTATTATGCCAGAGGAAATATGATGCCCTAGGTCCTGATATGAGGAGGTGATGGTGGGCACAGCTCCCCCAAAACCTATTCTAGGGTCTGGTTTTCTATCTCATTCACTGTGGGAATCTGCTGTGAGGCAGAGCAGCCCTCCTTTCCCAGTCTGCTCACAAGGAATAGAAGTCTCCAAACTCCTCTGGTGGGTTTCCAAACTTCCAGATTGCTACAGATTCAAGATTTTTGACACTGTTTGTGTTCCAGATTGAAGTTTTCCCGTGGACCATGTTCGTAGTGGAAAAAAGAATCACTTATGGGTCAGGAAAAAAATAGTTTTAATTTAGAGCTGGGATATTTTTCATCAGAAAAAGATTTTGGAATATTTATTTAGAACCACATATCAGGAAATTCCTGTTTCTATACACATCCCTATAGTAAAAGAAAATATGTTAGGAGGAAAGATGTCAATCTGCTCCAAATGTTTAAAGTTTTCTTTTCTTCCCACATTTAAAAACAAACAAACAACCAACCCAAAAAACTCCCCCCTCCATCCCCGTATGGTTTAAGAAGACATTCTGGATTTATGAAAATGCTTCTGGGCATAAAATACCCAACCAGAAAGACCTGCACTTGGTTTTGGTCCCTTGAGTCCTCCCTAGGAGCTTGCTCCTTTCTCCCACAGCACACCCTGGTCATTCCTGTGGCAGCCAGAGCACCTCCTCCTGCAGCTCCAGGCACAGCAGGCAGCTGTGGAGCATCCGAGTCCCAGCTCAAGCCATGGCTGCTCTTGTAGCTGCAAGGGAAATAAATGCTGGCCTTGCTGCTCTCTGGGATGCTGGAGCTGGCCAGGCATGGAGCTGGGAGTCAGTTTTTGCAGGTCAAAAGTTAATAGAACTGTTCTTATAACACAGGTACCTTGACAATCAGCTTTGACAAGCAGTTCAGGAAAGCTCCTGTACTCCTTTGAGCTCCTTGAGTTTCAGTGTAAGAGGGGCTCTGCTGTTAAATTAAAGTAGCAAAAGCATAAAAAAATGTTGAAGAATTCAGGCAGCAAGTCTGAGATAAGCTGTCTAGAGAAAGGGAAGGAAGTGAGGAGATACAGGAAAGCAATTCCTCTGAGAACCTCCTTCTGAGTAATGTTGTCCAGATCTTCTGTTTATGGACCTGCAAATGTCTGCATCGTGTTGGTTTTGTTCTGAGTTCCGAGTTTGTGGGCCAGTGGAGAACAAAGGGGGATTAGTAAAACAACCACAGCAATATTTTCTAGCTTTTTCCTACTTCTTTTTTCCTTGATCTTATTCTGACTTGGCTTTATTAGTAGAATTAATGCAGGACTAAACCCTTAATCCTCTACATACCAACTGGCCACAGTACTGCTGTCCATGGGGGCACTATGCAGGGCCAGGACTGAGTCATGGAGCTCAGGGATAGCTGGCTAATGTAGCAGCAGAAGATTGCACAGCTCATTTTGATCTGCACTTGGTTGAACAGGTGCCAAAGTTCCAGCACTAATGTGCAATTTGATGTGGGACACTTGGGCGGATCAGCCCCGGAGCAGTGGTGGCACATACCTATATTCTCTCTACAACTATGTCAGTGTTTAAGTACCATTTTCAGCCGAGGCTTCTTGTGAATAGTTATAAGACTTGGTAAATCTTTTGCTCAGATTGGGACTGACTTGGGCAACGGCAAGAAAATACCCTGAAAATTCCTCCTGTCACTCGGTGAGTCATGTGGGATTTGGGGTCTGAGAGTCTGGGCAGTGGACACATTGCAGGGACAGTGCAGGTTGCCAGTATTTCACCTTCTGCCTCCATCCCGTCCCTGCTGTCTGCCATGTCCCAGCACCGAAGTCTGTATGGCCTTGCAGTGACTGGTCTCATGGGAAAATCGTTTCTAAAACTCCTGTATTGAGTTTGCATAGCTAGATCCGGGTAGCAGGGGGTCTTCAGAGGTGTCTTTTGTGAGAAGATTCCAGAAGATTCCCCCATGTCCAGCAGAGCCAATGTCCAGCTCCAGGATGGACCCACTGCTGGCCAAGGCTGAGCCCATCAGCGACGGTGCTAATGCCATCAGTAGGCTGGGGCTGGATCCTTGGAGGGGACACCACTGACCCAAATTAACCAAAAGGTTATTCCACACCATGTGATGTCAGCTCAGGTATAAAAGCTCAGGAGGGGAGGAGGAAGGGAGGCGTTCATTATTTGCAATGTTTGCCTTCAGGAGCCAATGCTAAGGGTGCTGAAACCCTGCTTCCCGGGAAGTGGCTGGGCACTACTCACTGATGGGAAGTAGAGAGTAAAGCCACGGTTTTTTTCTTTCCTTGTGTGCATGCAAACTTTCTCTTTTGCTTTAGTAAACTGCCTTTACTCAGTAAAGGCAACCTGTGAGTCATTTTCCATCTTATTTTCTTTTCCCTGTCCAGCTGGGAAAAGGAGTGATAGAGCAGCTTGGTGGGGACCTGGCATCCAGCCAAGGTCAACCCACCACAGCTACAAATCTAAGTTAAGCAAAATTTCCCTGTTAAAAACTGTCTTATAGGCTGTCTGCCAGCAGCCTCTAAAAGAAAAAGGAAAAATCACTCTTTAAAGTGAAAAGAAGGAAATAGTTGCTAAAATTTATGCTAGGCTTGCATACAAAATCCATCAGATTTTCATGCTGGCAAACATGAGGACTGGGTATATCAACAAAGCTGTTAGAAATTGAGTTGCTGAGCACCACAAATAAAGAAAGGTCCCTGACTATAGGGCAGGGCCCAGCCCTTCTTCTGAGAGCTCGAGACTCTACAGTTGCCTGCTTGCTGCTCCAGGTTCCAAGTGCATTTGCTCTTTGAAAACAGAAATTACCTTTTAGATGGGTGTTTTTACAGAGTTTGAAGCAATGACTGGGCATTTACTCACTAGCTCAAGATACCTATGGGCTTTCTGATCAAATTGCTTAGGGTTTTTTTTGGGTTTTACCAGTGTCCAGACATGCCAGACTGCCTCCCTGCAGCAGGGTGTGTGCTGCCACCACCCTCCTGCCTTGCCACCAAGGCTTAGGAGTCCAAGAACAAGCAACAGGTTCTCTCCTGGATTTCCAACAAGCAAGCTGCAGCTGTCCCTCAGGTCTGTGCATCCTGAGCCAGTAAGCTTGCCATCTCACTGACCTTTGGTTGGCCTGTGCTACACCTTGTGCCATGTCTTCAATTATTTGTTCGCTCAAAATTTGTTTTATAGGGTTGTAAACCAATGAGGTCGGATTAATGAGTGTGTAAACAGCTTGGATCGTACCCTCCTTCCTATTTCTCACACTAACTGGAATCCTGTGTTATGGTATCTGTCTCTGATTTGATAGATCAGAAATCCTTACTATCAGACTGCCAATTTCATGGGCTAGTTCCCTCAGCTCTGGGGATGAAGATTATCTGGTCTTTTTAGCTGGAATATATTAAACTCAGAGTTTAGCTTCCATCTGCAGCAGGGTAATTTCCATTTCTCTGAACATTTCCATTAGTCATCCTGGCTCTGACCCTGCAGTCTAGATAATTATTCTTATTGAATTGCAGCGCCAAGCTAGTCTCTTATGTTTTGAGACCTGAATAAATTGTTACTCCTTTTAACCTGAGCAGGAAGCTGAATGTCAGGATCTCACAGATAATTTCATTTGGGAAGGTAAATCAACAGGAGGAATTGAGTGGCTCTGAAGAAGTTTTGTTGGTTTGCTTGCAAAGAGGTGCAAAGACCAGAACAAAATGCTCTGATGGGTTCCCAGCTGCCCGTCCCAAACCCATATGGATGGTGCTGGAGCAGCCAAGACCAGGCAGGGCTTCCCACAGAGCTGGGACTACTGTCACTGTGGCCACCCTACCCTGCCAACAGTCAACTGCAATGCCCCCTGTCTCAAGCACGCAAGTTTTTGTTCATCTTTGAGAAATTTTTCCCATTAGCATATCATTATAATTTAATTTTGTTAGCTGTTAACTTCAACCAAGTCTGCTCATGCCCTTTTGGACCAAGGTCATCTTCTGCAATGAGATTTTCTATAACCAGTCCAGTGGATGACAAATTAGGTTGAGGTAATGTCAGCCTTGCTTGGTTCAACAACAAGTGAACTGCTGCATCCAAGAATACCTGGGGCTTGTAACTATTGGCAGAACTATTTTCCAGATAGCAACTCTGAACTTCAGGTCTTTTCAATGATACAATTCTCAAGAGTGTCTATTTCTGCTGAAACTGCAAAGCATTCTCCCACTTGAAAAGCTGCTGCTAGGAGTGTGTGGCAGAGCACACCAAGTCTGTTTCACAGTCCCTAGTTCCCCGACCATCTCTTCCAAAATTAGCTGGTAACATCCCTTGTTTCTGTTTGCATTGGTTTCTCTGTTTCCTTAACAGCTCATAGATTGCTCACTGTTCCTTCTGTTTATCTGTTTGTCTGTCTATATATCCATCTATTTTCTTCAATCTACCTGCCATGGTCATTGCTTTTGCTCCACCATTGTCTATACAATATCCACATTTTCTTCCCTTCACTCACCCTGACCAGCTCCATAACAAGTGTGCAAACACTGCAGTTGTGTGTTTCTGATCTGGTGCACATTGTTACCTGTGTCAGGCCTGGTTCCTCCCCCTCTGCACTTTAGGCTGTATGAAAGCTTTTTTCAACAGTTGGATTTTCCTTCCATCCTTCCTTTTCTCATTCCTTTGTCCATGGATATCTCTGCTTTTAAATTGCTTTCCTCTGTCTCTGTAATAAAATCAAGCAAATGGTTTTACTGCGTCTCACATAACCTCTTCCTCCTAATTTTTTTTTTGAAAACTCTTCTATTTTTAGGCTTGTCAGTATTTATCCCACCAGACTGGTAGATTAGGCATGCAGGTGAAGTCCCTTTGCCAAGAGAAGTTCCATTCCTGGAAATGCCTATTATTGCAGCAAGAATGTGATGAATGTTGTGTTCATGCTGTGCTGCCATGAGGGATGTCACATGAGTTTTCTTTGTCCTGGACCCCTGAGTACTTTTCAACACTGTTATCAGAAACTTATAAGAATTTGCTGATTATTTGGTGGAAAGTTAATCAAGCTGAAAAGTAGATTAACTGCATTAATTCACTTCCACTTAGCTTTTACTGGAGCTTACTAATTCAGCAGTTATTTCCTGAACTTGGAGATTGTTTACTTCATCTCATGAACAAACCTTTATGTCTACCTGCCTCTGTAAGTGTCTGTAGCTTTTATCTTTTAAGGTTGTTAAGGTAGGTGTAGATATACAAGACACAGCATCTTGACTCATCTGCCCTGGCTGGGGCTGGAAGTGTTGAGATCACAGTTCCACTGGCTTTTGTTGAGATCACATGGAGGGTTGCACCTCCTGGGTCAGCCAGATATAACCTGTCAGGAAAGAAGTGATCCAGGGAGAACAGTAGCAAACCCATTGGTGTGATGATGTGAAAACAAGCCTTCAGGCCAAAAGGCTTTTGCAGACATCGACTGAGCTGTTTGAATAGCCATCATACCCCCTGGTATGACTGTACCCCCTGCTAGCCGGGGCTGTCACCATGACAGCAGGGCCCCACCAGAGCTGTGTGGAGACTATCCATGCCACTGTGGCAGCCCTTCATTCTGCTGAAATCCCTGGGGAGCTCACACTGAAAGGGAGCTGGAGCACTCATACAGTTCCTTACAGGGCTGCCTGTGTGTTGCCCATTAAGGGCAAATAATGATCACCTGGGGTGGGATTTCACCCAAGGATGCACATCTAAAACTAAAGGCAAAGAGTGACTCAGACACCCAGGCATACACTGGAAGGTGAGAGGAACAAATTTAGGAGTCCACCAAATGAACCTAAATCCTCTCTTTGATGACGGATAAAACCTTCATCTTCTCCAAAGCTTTCCTAAATCCCTACAGCTGTAAACCCAGGCACTTAGTAAACAAGTTGGAGGCTTTTCTGCAAGGTCAGTCACAGACCCAGCCAAAGCTAATGGTTATCCTCCCATCACACACTTTCTCCATCCATCCTTGGGCTGGAGAAGCTACTCCAATCCCCACCTTGTGCCTCTTGTGCTAGAGCTGGAGGGACAGCAGTGACTGCTCCTCTCCTGCCCCACAGGTTGTGCCACAGGTGGGGTGGGTCAGCACAGCTGTTGGGTAGCAGACACAGGGCAGGGGAAACAGTCACTTCTTCCTTTCTATTACTCATGCTGTTCAGCATCTGGGGAGGGAGCCTGTGTTGGATTGGGGATGGCATCTGTGGCTCCATCCCCCCCTCTGTCAGTCGGGGCAGAATGGCTTAGTGCTGTTCCTCCTTTTGTCCGGTGGAACTGCAAGGGGGGTGCATTTTCTTTGCCATTTCTGACACCTCTAATTGCTGTTTCAAAACAAGCTTTCTGAAACTCAGGAGGAAAAGCATTTCCCTCCCTTCTCCGCATAGATGTGTTTTGCTTGTTGAGGCGAAGGGTTGCAGTGCCTGTCTTTCTGCACTGCAGTACCAGCAAATATGTCTCACAGGAACATTCAGGCATCTATTTGCTCCAAGTCTAGGAGCACCGAGACTTTTATTTCCACTGCTTAACCTGTTTAACCTTGTTTGTCTACTAGCAAACCCCATTTAAGTGCTGCTCTTTTTATTTTGGTTGCTGTTGCACAGAAAAAGAAAGCTCATCAGGAGAAAAGCCTCTCTGCTCATGCCAGAGCTTGAAGAAAAATAGGTTTGGGTTTGAGTTTCATTTTTTCCCTTGCAGAG
Source organism: Pyrgilauda ruficollis (assembly GCF_017590135.1). Taxonomy (NCBI): domain Eukaryota; kingdom Metazoa; phylum Chordata; class Aves; order Passeriformes; family Passeridae; genus Pyrgilauda; species Pyrgilauda ruficollis. The sequence goes on along the minus strand of NW_024525934.1, from coordinate 2,422,568 downwards.
AGGCCCAAACCAATCACAGGGCTCCTCAATTCCTTCAGTGAGTCTGCAGCTGATGCCCTCTGGGAGATGCTGTCTGGGAGCACAGGGCTTCCCGTCCATTTCTTGACCACCTGGCAGTGATGCAGCAGGAGAACTGGAAAGGGTGGCAATGGGGAACAGGTCGGTGTCCCCAGGCACACCGATCCATCTGGCAGGTTGTCCTGAGACCACATGGGGACAAGGATAACCAGGAGTGGCCTGTGCAGCAGTCAGCTCATCCTGCTGCATGGGGTGCCAACCAGGGCCACATGTCATGCATTCCCACGAGAGACAACTTTCCCGAGGGGGCAGTACCTGACTGGCATGTTACCATTTGATGTGTGTGTTAAGCAGCACTGATTGCAAATTAACCATCTTTTAGCCTGCATTAGAGTATTGCCATTGAATAACTCTGCACAGCATGAAAATGCCCATTGATGGCAGGGCAATTTGAAGATTAAAATAAGTTCCCCTTGCAGCAGGATATGCACAGTTACAGCTTCTGCAAGGTGATGGTTTTTCCATGGTACCCCAGCCTGGGCAGATAAATACACTGAGAAAACACAAGTCAAAATGCTTCCAGAAGAACCCCGTTGTAAACAAAGAAGCTGTCAGGACTGTTTAACTGAGCACAGACTCTTGGAAGCACATTCCAAGCCCTGTATGATAAATGCCCAAGTCGTGCTGCACTGAGTTGGAGTGTTCCAACAGCAGGAGCCAGGATTTGCCCCTGGGTGATGCAGGTGACTTCTAAGTCATGGTGCTTCTGCCAGCTCTGTACCATGAAACCTCTCTGGGCACCAGATTGTGCTTCTGGAGAATTGTGACAGGTTGGGACCAAGAGCGGGTCTGCACCCCCTGTGGGCAGGGAGTATTTCAGGGAGTATTTCAGGGAGCCCTGTGGCTCTGTGCAGAGCACCTTAGGCAAAGGGGTTTGGGTACAGTGTGTCCCTCAGAGTGCACATCATGCTCATGCAAGGCAAAAAAAGGGGGTGGAGGGTGGAAGCAGGGGAGAAAGGAAACAGCTGCCTCACGCATGAAAAGATTTGCCAAACTCCCATGGTTAGATTTAATAGCTGGGTGCTGCAAGCTCAGGAGAACAATGTAATTTATGTCATTACTGCTAAAAGGCTGGTTTGATGGCAAGGGCTTCATTTGAGTTGCCTAAAATGTTTAACAAAGGGGAAAGTGAAAACAAACATGAAAGCTGTATTAAAAATTATGAGGATTTTGGGGAGACTGCCAGGTATATTTTTCCAGTGGTACAAAGTCCTCTCCTGACAAACAGCTCATTTTGCCTATGCTAACTGTAAGATATGAAGCTGGAGCTAGAGTTAGAGGGGAATAATTAGGTTTTGCTTTAGCTATACAAGTTTCTGGAACAGTAGTTGGGTCACCCTGTTGTGCCTGAATAGCAGAAGAAATAGTGTGATTTTTTTTCTTTCAGTATTAATTGTCTCTTCTTGAAAACGTACTTAGCATCTTTTAAAAGTATTTTGGGGATGGGAATGGAAGGAGACAGAATAGGTCCAAAGGGAGGAGGTCTGGGTGGTTGTGCCAGACCCACCTTTTCTACTAGTGCATTGAACATGACAGTCCTGTTCTCACAGCAGCAAAAGCAGTGTATGCAGCTAACCCTGCTGTTCTGCCTGGTTCTGTACATGGTGCTATTTTTAATGCACCAGCTCATACAGCCTTGAGTGGAGCATGGTGGGAGCTGAAGTTAAAAAAGTGCTGCTGCTTCACGAAAGCACCACCAGGCTGCCCTCAGCTCTGTCTGCTATGAGGCCATATGGTGCTGGGTATGTCCAGTCCTCTCCCAGGAGCTCCAAATGCCACCAAGTGCTGCAGGGGAAGCACAGCTTACAGGCAGCACATTCACAGTTCTCTCAGGGCTGTGCTGAAGCTGGGTCAGGGCGCCTACCTTGGCCACCTGCTCGTCCTCTGCCAGCCCAGCACTCTGAAGGACTCAGCCGCACAGGGAAAACTGAGATAGCATCAGCCTCTGGGTCACCATTTAGGCTGAAGAGCTTCTCTGGAACATTCTTGCCTGGAGCAGGCAGCTGGCATCAGCTGCCAAGCTAGCCAGGGTCCTCCTGCAGCGCTGCTTAGGCTAGTAGTGCCTAAATCACTCACACTGGGAATTCTCATATTCAGGAACACAGAGCCCCCCAGCCTGCAGAGGCCTGCACCTGCCTGTGTTTGCCCATCATTTGGGACCACTGGGAACAGGCCAGGTGCTGCCAGCCCCTTTCCCTGAAGAGACACGTGCTCCTTACCTCAGTTTGCATTCCCAGCAGAGGCCCTTCTCCCTTGCGCAGCCCCAGCCAGGCGTGCCGGGGGCCGCTGGAGAGGGCGGTCAGCTCACCTTCATCCCGCAGCGCTGGTCTTCACTCGCTCTTAATCGCAGCCAACTGGGCAGCAATGATTTTGCCACAGAGCGGCTGCCAGGCCATTCAGATTATCTGCTCCAACGCTTTGAGAGACAGCTGGTGAAGCAAATAGTAACAATCCAGAGAAATTATCTTTATCTGCCTGTAAGCACAGCACTGTAATGCAAGGCTCAAATGAGCCTCTTTTGGCACGCAAGGTCAGCGTTGCCTTTTGCATATGGCATGTATTAAGATAAGTCCCAACCCCACATGGCATCTCTTAACCAAGAAGCTGCATTTCAGAATTAGATGTATTTTGTTTCTCTTGTCAGAGATCAGCTTACAGAATGGGCTGGCAGGGAGATTTTAAGGTCCATGTGTGCAAATACTTGAATACTTTTGGATGAGTTTTAAGAATACATTATTATACTTTTTATTGCTCTAAGACTTGTTGCTGCACACAGGAGATGGTCACCAGCATCCCATCAGCTTTAATAGAATAAGATGCAGGGTATACACTCCAAAAAATCCTGATTTTCATGATGCTGAACATCCCATTCCCCCTCCCTTCAACCCATACGAAGTTAATGTTATGAGGCTGGTGGTTATGAAGGTGGTTTCTTATAGTGTAAAATATGCCTTCTGTTGAACAAGCCAGACCCGCAGATCCTCAGACTCTGAAGATCTCTGTAATTTAAGCATCTGACATTATTTTTCTGTGGGGTTTTTTTTTGGGATTTTTTTTTTTTAATAGGTGTGTGCTCTGCTGCCCCATTCTCTGACTCTGAAGCCAGGAAACATGGCAGGAGAGACACTCAGTGATGCAGCTGCTGGATCTCAGCATAAGGGTCCCAGGCACTCCACAATGCACCATCATACAGGACTTCCACATGACTGAGGCAGTTGTGTCAGGGCCCCAGGAAACCTCTACCCTCTGTCTCAGCTGCCACTGCCTGTGGATCCCCACCCGAGCATTGCTGAGGGTGCTGCTGGGCTGTGAGGGCTGTGTGAGGACGGGCACATTGCACATGGCCAGCACTGTGCCAACCTGCTTGCAAAAAACTTCTGTCTTAGCCAGCAGACCTGCAGTCTGTCCTCTGGCTGGCTCTTCCATGGAGGTTTCCAACAAGGAGAGTGCTTTGGTGCCGGAGCCAGCTTGGAGCAGGTGCTCCATGGAGATCTGACTCAGACATGCAGGTTGCCAGATACCCACCAGCTGCCAGAGTATTTCAGTCATTAATAATGGCAGGATTAAATGCAAAGTATCAACAGTGTTTCTAGAATGAGCGAGGGTTTTCAGCTTTACTGCTTTTTGCTTTTTCTTAAAGGATCCAGATCCAGCATGGATGGTGCTCCTGGAAAGGCCTTTGCTCTCCTTCAGGTTGTGTTCATCACGTTTGTACCATTCCTGCACTGTCAGTGCCACTGAATGAGGAGGTCACCAGAAAGAGCAAATGCTACTCCTGGCACAAACATATAAAAACATTTCACTGACTCCGCTGGACCATCCCTCCCAAGGCAGAACATTTGAGGCACTTTGTCTTTTCCCCTGTGTCCAGCAGTGGCTACTGAAAATTCAAGACATTGGTTTGGGTAGTTCTGGAGCATTGTGGCTGCTGCTGTGCTTTTATTCCCTCCCATCACTATGCATTTAAGTGTTGTATCACTTTCAGCACTATCAATTCCTTCATCGTGGTTTTCTCATGCAGTAAACTCCACTGCCTTGTACTTGTGCTGTCTTCAGATGTTTTCCCTTGTGGAGTTGTATGAGACAACTGGTGCATGGACTCTGCTGGATCTGCATGCGCTGTGCTACTCACCAGTTGTCACATCTTCACCTCTTAGTCCCATCATATTCGACTCATCTCTGTCTTGAGCAGTTCTCTTTTCCCCACTGCTGACTGCAGAAGTTTTGTGTATCGTTAATCCTTTTCATTCTTGTCTCTGGCTCACTTTGCTGCTGCTGATGTATGATGTGAAATGGCAGGCTAATAATGCTCTACAATCTTTCAAGTGGGAGTACAATAATTTTATAAAAAAGCTCCGCATTTTTGTCAATTTTCAGATTTGGTGTCTATTTTGAGTCCAGGTTATTGAACACAACGAAGTGCAATAATGCCTGGATCAAGGTGACTGGAGTTACTCTAGGACATATGGTCTGTATGTAATGAAAACTTTCAAATCATCCTTTTCCACAAGTAGCTTGGAAAGCACTGCTGTGCCATGCATCTAGTTTTCCCAGTTAGGACCATAACCTCCCAGACTTCCCTGGTATTTATGAAAGTAGCTGTATATTTTGCTACCAGCCAGTTCTGCACCCACGCTGCTGTTCCAGGTCGTTAACAGCTCTATTAATCATTGCTGCCAGTTTGGAAGGAGAGCATACCCAATTCCTCACCTCTTGTTGCATTACTTTCTCCTTCCTCCTTTGTCTCCTGCCTGTTTCAGTTCTTTGCTCTCCTGAGCAGAGAAGGGAGTTGTGGGAAGATAAACTTAGTAGGTTCCTGTGGTGTGAATAGGGTGAAATTTCATGGAAGCACTTGAGTGTACCTCCCTTTTGGCTCTAGCAGTACTAGTTCCTATGATTGCGGCTGAGCAAACAGTCAACAGCCAGCCTTGAAGATGTGGCAATCACTTGATCTGAGTTCAAGAATGTCCAGGATAGCTCCAGGAGGCAGAGGCTCGATAACTACCCTTCCCATGGCCATAGAAGAGGCTTGCAGAAAGGAATACAGCCTGCAAAGGCTTTAATCACATTTGCTACCCAGAAACCAACACTTGCAGGAGAGTTTGCAAAACAGTGAATTTCAAATGGCTGCAGAACAGGCACTGGAAGTGAATTTCAAATTCATGTCAAGCACTGGCAAGAGGAAGTTTCTTCCAAAAGCCACGCTCAATCAGGGAATAGATACACCCCGTGACCTTGCATCCCATCAACAGGGCGTGAGTGCTGAGAATCTCAATTAGCACTGGCAATGCTCACAGCAAATATTAAACGACCATCTCCTGGGCTGGAAGAGCTTATTCAAAAGTTACTGGGTGGAGAAAGGAGAGCAAGTTGTCACTAAAACTCATCACCTGTCTACTAAAGGGATAGTGCCAGAGGCTGTGAGGGCTTTGACTAAAACTGCTTTTAGCCCAAAAATATGAGGAGAAAAAGAGCGCAGTGAAGTATAAAACCCAGCTACTGCCACCCATGTAAGGCTCCCTCACTGATTGTGTTTGAGGGACATCAGGCAGGGGGGCCATGCTTTGCAGTTTGCGAATTCCTAATAATTATTGCCTGCATGACAGGCAGTGAGCATAGGTTTTACATGCGGCCTCGGAGGAGCTTGTACCCATTTTCTCCCTCAAAGAGCAAAGATCTCTCTTCAGTGATAAAGACGAAGAAGGCAAAGACACACAGGCACACTTTGCAAAATGAGCGTGTGGCTGTGATGCAGGTACAAGAGCCTCCCTGACCACAGCCTTCATTTGAGAGGTTACAAACAAAAGTACCCTTTGGCAGCCGAGGCTCTCATCCCAAGGAAGTGTTCTAGTGTGTGTTCCACAAGGAACTGAGCGCTGGTGTGGATGGGGGCAGAGGACTGGTTGTCACCGTTTTTCCATTAGCAGGGACAAGTGCCTGTGTGCAGCTCAGCAAACAGCCAGTCCTGGGGAGGAGGCCCTGAGCCCAGGGCTCTGGTCCATGATGGATCTGTTGCCAGCAGAGGTGGCCAGCAGCCCCCACAGGGACACTGGCTCTGCTGTGGTGCTGGCCCAAACCCCTCAGCTGGACCTTCAATCCCTTGGGTGTTTCCTTTGCCTTGTCACTCCATCTTGTCGACTCAGGCCAGGGCCAAACCCTTCCTCAGGAGTGTCAGCCACCTCACACTGATGCCTTGTGAAGGCTGACCTGGAACAGAGACTAGACAGAGCTGAAGAATAAAGTAGTATTTATTAGGAGGCCTCAATGGATCCACCTTGAGCAGCAGAAGAGCCCAGCCAGGGCTACAGCCCAGGGGAACCCAAAATGATCACAAAAAGGATGACTGGTCATGGGGTTTCACACTTGTATAAGTTTTGGTCCATTAGCATAATGGAGTAAATTGTCCAATTACAGATTTAGCCCATGAAGTCACATCCTTCTTGTTTTTCTCTCTTTAGTCCAACATTGTTTATGCTCTTGGGCCTGAAATTTGGATCATTTGTCCTTGGTCCCCAGCTAGAGAAGGAATTGTTTTTTCTACCTACTCTGTGAAGAGAGCTTACTGTCCCCTAATATGAAGCCCAGACCCACTAAAGCAGTACAGAATCTGAAAAATACAAAAGCTAAAACCTGAGGCATCAATGCCAGCCCTGAATTGACAGTGCTGAACTCTCTGACAGGTTCATGTGGAAAGACTCTTTGGTGTCTGCATTCCTCCTGCTTGGCCAACTCTAAAGGCGTGCGAGTCTGAAACAAGACTGAATTTCCTTTTGTTTTCCTCCCTTTGAGGTCATTTTAGGCAAATTAATTTACTGGGGGATATCAGCTAGCTTCGGCCTGAAAATGTGGGGAGGGTTTAAAAATTGTTTTTAGCAGCGCTAAGAAAGCATTTCCCAGTAGGTACATGCCAGCAGAGACTGCCAGTTCAAATCACCTCACAAGGGCCCTTCAGAGCGGCTCTCAGACACAGGCAATTTTGATAGTGAGAAGAGGCATTTCTGCTATCACTTTTGCTTTCCTCTTTAGAAAAGAATGGCTACTTAGCTCTCTTTTTTTAATGGATGTCATCGGATTGGCATTGTTTATGTGGGGGACTTTTGCATACTGACTTATCTCCTGTAGCTGTTTTTATATTGCTCCCTCTCCCCCTGCAAATTTCTCTATCAGTAAAAGCAGTTACTATTAGTACAAACTTCTCTCCTATTTCTCCTGGGATTTGCATGACAACAGGAATCTGTCTGTGGAATCACTCTTTCCTCAGTCCATTCAGGGTATCCCATGCACTCATAAGCTGGAGTGCACCGCAGTGGTTGCTTAAATACTGGCTGTGGGATGATCTGCCTGCCTTGGTAGGGGCTGGAGAGTCCCCAGAAGGCTCATTATTCACCACGCACTGCCAAACAGACTGGTGAGCTTGCTTCTACACAGGCAGTCTGTGACATCAGGTTCATAAAGCATTGCTCTGGTTTTTTCTTCTCCCCCACAACTTAAAGATCAGGAAAAGAATTCAGCATCTACAACCAAGATGTGTGCAAGAGAGTAGTTCCGTCCTCGCTTCCCTCTTTTCAATCCACCCAGCCAGAATGCAAAGAGAACCCCCAAAAAACCTCTTTTATTCCCTTTGACCATTTAAATTGTGAGCAGAAACATGCTAATGCACAAAAATGTACCCTTCTACATTTGTAACAGCTCTTTTAAATAATTCCTGCCAATTTACTAAGCCTGACCTCATGTTTCCCCAGCATCACAAAGGCCAGTTCTATTCAGGCTGTCCCTTTCCAGGAGATTCCCCATTCGAGCGCTTGAAATGCTTTTTGTCTCTTTGGCCACATATTCTCTGGCACTAAAAGGACTAGAGTAGAGTTTATGTTTACCCAGACTACTTTTCTAAGTACATCAAGATCTACAGAGCCACTTCTTACTGCATCAGGATTTTTAAACACAGGAAGAAGAAAGATTGAAGCTCCAAGTTTTTCTAACAAACAGAAATAGTGCCAACTTCATTTCCTCCCTTGTTGCTTTACATTAGGTATATGCTGATGCACTTAGAAGCAGGATGGTTTCAAAACCAATGGTCTTCCAAGTTTATTTAGTTTCAGTGTTTAATTTTTTTGTCAGTTATTTTTACTAACAGAATAACTCTCAGTGAGGGGAATTTTGGGATCTGTTGTGCCATGGAACACTCCTTTGGATGAATATGTTTCTACAACTTTCTTTCCACAAGCATGAAATGAGGATATAATGCATACATTTCACTCTAGAGTATAAAGCTCATTGCCTCAGAGCATGATATAAATATAGACTATAAACTCCACAAAGAGAAGGCAAAAAAATCCGTTATTTCACCACAAGAGATTGTTAGATCATTAAAACAAAAGACTCTTGATAAAGCTAATGTGCACATTTGGATAAACTACTAGTAAAGGGTCTTTTAAGTATCAGCAGAGGAAAGGATTCCTTATTCCCAGATTATAAGATGGCACATGTGCAAAGGTGTATCCTTGCTTCAATAGGAAAAAGCTGGGAAGGACCGGTCATTTGAGATCCTCTGACTCTATGCTCCTGAATCTAACTCATCCTTGAGGCACTCAGCTGAGGAAAATGCGACTGCTCATCTTTTCCAAAGTATTTTTAAATAGTTGTGCAGAAAACAGAAGTTGGAAAAATAAATAAGTCTTAGCTGGAAACTTCACTTTAATTCAATATCACTGGTTTTATTTCAAATGCTATTGTACTATAATCCCTAGATGAGAAGCCTTGCCAAGTTTAATTTGATTTTTATTTAGCTTTTCTGTAGGAGCCTCCAATTTACCAGTCTCCATGACTATTTAGCTAACTACAGAAAAAACTTCTGTACTCTCTTGTTGTTGCTTTGGTCAGTATTAGTATGAAGAGCCATTATTGAGTGTTTTGCCAGTGACAGTAAGTTGTGCTTACTAAGAATTGGACAGGTAAATGGACAGGTAAGAAATACCCCATTCTTTGAAAAACCTTAGGTGTGTTGGTAGTGAAAGGGAAAACATCCTACGTGCCCTGACACAAGGACTCCTATCACCTCCTGCACCTTCAGTGACTTGCAGGTGGCCGGATCCTCTCTGCACACCCTGAAAATCTCTGAGTAGAGAAGTGAGTTCTGCATCCCACTTGGTGAGTCCCTCTGGGTGGGATCCCCTGAGGCTGTGACATAATGTTTGCAGCCCCAAGCACTTCGGCTGTGCCTCAGAGGCAGGGCAGGCACACCAAGGACCAGGGCCAGCCACCCTGTGCCTGGTGTGTCTGTGGCACATGGGCTAAGGGTGTTGTCAGGGGATGTGCAGGAAGCACATCCTGGAGAAACTGCGGTAGCAATGCACCCACAGTGCAGCACAGAGGGCATTTCACTGTGCTGGAAACCCACACCAACAAGCACCTGGGGCATTGAGCTGCTTTGCTCTTGGTGCCACTCAGAGAAATGTATGGATCCAAACATGCTGACAGCAAGGATGCTGAATTGCCCCCCGATACACCTTTGGCAGAATGTTTGTCTCAGCTGTGTTTGCCTCAGCCATCAGGCAGCAGCCAGAGCTTTTCTGGAGTCTGTCCACACAAAGCCAAGGCAATGGGAGGCCTGCTCTAAGGGGATTAGAGGGGATCTCTGCTTAATTAGTCTAAGAGGGCTGATCTCAAAGATTATTTCTCACACAGAGCAGAAAGAGTTACCAAATGATCTCTGGGTCAGTCAATTACTGCCCATATTGGGTGATGTGGCAGAAAACTGGTTAAGACTTCTGATGCAGAAATCCAGTAGCAGAGTATCCATGCTGACACACAGCTGGTCAGGGGGAGGCATAGGCCATACCCCTCTCACAGGGTGGCAGAGCATCAGCCTCTGAAATCATGCTGGCCTGATTAGCCCAGCTTATCTGGAAACATCCTCCGTGGTGGCTCCTGAAGGCAGAACAAGTGTTCAGCATGATCTGGTGCTGCAGTTCCTAACTAACACACGGAAGAGAAAGATAGCTCCCCTACCCTTCCTCTGTGATGGACACCACCTGAAGGTGGTTTTTCAAGGAAAATGCAGGTTTAGGAGCAATTACATGATCAGTTAAAGAAGCTGCATGTCTCTAAATGCACTAAGTCCCAGCTGTGGTCTGCAGGGAAGCTTTGCTAAAGAAGGTGAATGTAGCAGCTGCTGCAATCCTAATCCAGCTTTCTCAGCACTCACAGCTTCAGTGCAGGACCAGGCTGCTCACATGATGTGGCAGACACTGTTCATTCAAGCACTTCCTTACAGGGACACTTGTATGGGTAGAGAGCAGGGAACTCTCTTTTTTCTAGAACTTTTCTTGTCATTGCTGCCACTGAGTCCCAAGTGACCACCTGCTGCCACCATCTCCTTTTTATACTTGATCAGGGAATTTCAAGGATTACTTTGATATTGCCATCCAAGCTCAGTGAGCTGTAAGAGTTCTTCCCCTCCCCAAGTCTTCCCTTTTCCCTCCTTTTAATTTGCATTTATAGGTTTCTAGACACATAAAGGTGACAAATAGTAGCTGAAACTTTTTTTTGTTGTTATTGTTGAAGATAGCAAGATGAGGAAACCTGAATTTGGTTTGTACTGGTTTTTTATTTTGTTTGCTTGGTTTTTACTGTTTGGTGTTTTTTGTTCATTGGTGTGTTTTAAAACTCTTGACAAACATGCCAAAATCTGGAACAAATGAGAAAACTTTAACAAGGAGCAGCATTGTGAACTTTTCGAAAGTGTGGTTTTCATAATTTATCGGAAAACTCTCCCACTTATAAACAAGGAAACTAGGTTTATAGCTTCAGTGATGCATAGGCTGTGTACATTTCTGAGTCAGAATGTCTCCAGAGAGCAGGGGAGACGCAGCTTCTGCCATGAACTATTGATTCAAGGGCACACAGTGGTTGCTTTGTGCAAAACCTATACAAGATTAGGAAAAAAACAAAAAAAAAAAAACCAGACAAAAAGGGAATAAAGGAGGAAGAATCTCTCTTGTCTTACATGAACCAAATTGTTTTCCACATAGAAAAAATGTGGACATGAGTACATGATGTTCACCCAATGGCAGAGGTGACTTCCCTGGAGTGAAGAGCCTTTATGAGCAGTGTCACTTCCCTGTCACTATACTTCCTCCATACTGACAAATATAAGGTTTTTTACCAGTGCATGCTTCTGGATGAATCAAAGAGCTCTGAAACTGGGGATACCTCCCCTATTGGGAAGAAAGCAAAGTTTATTGCTCTTCAGATTTCCTGTAGCAATGAAAAATGGCAAGGAAAACAAGCATTTTGCTTTAGATCTGATGAAGAAATGATAGTCCCCTGCCCACAGATGCTACAGAGAGCTTATTTGCAGGTGGATGTTGTCTTTCTGGATTAAGGATATCCACCTGATGGGTTAACTTTAAATGCAGAGATTAGGCATTATCTCAGTGAACTACCAAGCACAGCATTCCCTGGTTGAAAAGGGGAACAAGTAGACAACATGCTGTAAGTGCCCACCCACTCTTCATGATCTCTGGCTGCTTGAATAAGCACGTTCCTAGAAGTAACCACAAATAGCACCTTCATCAAGAAAGGTTGATTGAGTTCCCCTAATAAAGAGGTGCCAACTCTTATGAATCCTTGAATCTTCACAGTGTATCTTTTCCTGAAAAATTAGGCAGAACTAGAAGAGTCTTGGTGTTCTTCCTCCATCTTAAAACACTAAGATAACTGTTACATCAATACTGCAATTAAATGTTGTCTTGCCCCCCAAAAAAATTCAAGAGGACCACATAGGAAAAAATAAACTTTACCTAAAAACCAGTTAGAGAAATAGAAAAGCCTAGAAGGAATCCAGCCCAGTTTGAGCACCATCTGTTACAAGTCTTGAGGCTTCATGGAGAATTTGAGAAGCACCTTAATTCACATAGCATTGAGTGTCCTCATCCATTTACTCTCTACCAATAGGACACTTATGTATCATTTATTCTGGTGTGTGGAATCTTATCTTCTTTGCGTTAATCAATTGTTTGTGTTCCTGTGTTTAAAATCCCACACTGCAAATACTATAAAGGTTAACTTATTTTGCCTTACTTAGGCAAGGACTTCTAGGCAAAATCACACTAGCACTTCTGGAAAGTTTTTGTTGTGTCTCTGGATCAGTGACATGCCATCAGGCAGGTTATGAGGTTCCTGTGTTCAGACCAGTCCTCCACTACTGGTGTTAATGAAGTCTGCCTCTGAATCTGCTCCTAGATGACTTCACTGCCAGCAAAGCTGATTGTTATTCCTTAAACAAGAAACATTAAGATCTACAGTTGGAAATCCTTCCTGCTGAAGTCTCATCCTACTCTTTCCCACTCTGTTTCTCAGCTCTAAGCCAGTGTGTACAGACAAGGACTGTGCCTTGCACCCAGCAGTTACTATATATGAAATACAAAGAGCAAAAGCATATCCAATCCAGTTGAAGAGTCTGGATGCAGACATTTCTCCCTCCTTATATTAGGCAAACCATTTTTTTCAGAGGCTTATAATTTGGCCAAGTTTAGACCCATGCACCAATATTGTGGTGTTTTGGGCCATTTCCCAGTGGTTCAAACCAGAATGGTGCCAGGTTTTGACAGAATATTTTCAAGAATTTAGCACATGCAGAATGGTGCATCTTCAATTGTTTTATCCTAAGAAATAGGTGAACCATTAAAAAATAGAGAACAAACAACCACCCCCAAATCTGGGACAGAGAGATCATCCTGAAAAAACTGGAGCTCTACTAATTAGTTTGGAAAGCAGGAAAAAAAAAAAATCACCTTGTGTCATATTGGAAGGTGCCAGGCAACCTGTATTCAGTTTGATTATTCCATCTGGAAGAACAAAGGGTGAATAGCAAAAAGAAGCCTACGTAATAACCAAAAGAGCTGTGATCTAGAGTATATTCTTGGCTGTAGGATGAAAACATATTTTGTTTTCCTAAACTGCGTTGTACAACTAGAAAGCTAAGGTGCCATGTCTCAAGTATTTGGGGATGTTGTTTGAAGTTAATGTCTTTTGGTTATTAAACTGTACAAGGATTGTAAAGTAAGAAAAAATTCAGAATCTTTCCATACAACATCTCAAGGAGCAGCTTTACACTTATTTCAATGAAATGTCTTGTAGAAGGCTACACTTCAGATTCAGTTCTCTGATCTACCTAATAAGCACTTTTGTGCAAGAACATCCCGAATCTTAATACTCGTATTTCTACCATTCAACATAACACTCAGTGTACCTACGTATTTTTCTTTAGCAGTCTTTGAGGTTTATAAACTTACCTCTATAACCTAGATCTAACCCCATTCTCCTCCACTTCTGCCAGCTCACTGTTCCATTCTTCAGTGAGACTCCTACATGGCTGTCTGGTTGTCTACATACGTGGTCACTGCACCATGAAGAACTTGAAATAAATTCTCAGTGCCCCACAGACTATTTCATATTCCAGTCAGACCACAAAGCATCTGCTTGAAAGTACACAGAAAAACTGTTCCAGCAGAGTGGAATGAAGATGTGCCGTTAGCAGCTCCAGCATCGCACAGCGCCTGGCTCACATCAACACGGCGTTTTCTTCCACCCACTTGCAATCCAGCCTGTAAATGCAACCCACAGCTTGGAGAAGAGAAGGCTCCAGGGAGCTTTCTGGCAGTCTTCCAGTGTCTAAAAGGGGCTTGCAAGAGAGCTGGAGAGGAACCTTTGACAAGAGCCTGTAGTGACAGAACAAGGGGGAATGGCTTCAAACTGAAAGAGGGCAGGTTTAGATTCTAAGGAAGAAATTTTTTCACTGTGAGAGCGGTGAGGCACTGGAATGGGCTGCACAGGATGCTCTGTCTCTGGAAGTGCTCAAGGCCAGGCTTTGAGCAATCCAGTCTAGTGGAAGGCATCCCTGCCCATGGCACAGGGATTGGAGCTAGATGAACTTTAAACACCCCTTTCTGTCTGAATCGTTCTATGAGCCTATGACTCTTAACTCAGTACTTTTTACTTCCAATGTGAGAAGAAAAATGTGTTGGCCATCAGACAACTGAAACCCTAAACAACTGGACTCAAAATCCAGACATATTAACTGACCTCCCTATAAAGAAAAGAAACTTGCAGTTCTAAATGTCTGACCACAATTAGCAAAAAAACCGCAAGTTCTTTCTACAGGTTTTACAGCAAAACAGGAATTATGTTTAAGCCACCTGAGTAGGACACTAGTACATTCAAACAGTCATTGGAAGCTAGAAATTTCTTTCTTAAATGAGAATGATCAAGATGGTGCCTGCCAAAGGAAGAGATGACTACACTGCTATGGGCCAGACAGAGCAATAAGCACAGTTTCCAGCAGTTTCAAAATAATTCTTCCTGTGCTCAGAAAAATAGATGTCGTTTGATGGAGAATAAAGCACAAGGTGAACAGCAAGGACACAATGCTACTGGAGGTAACTTGGGATAGAAGATGTAGTCTAGTGATTCCCTGGTCAAGCAACAAAAATATTGACCAAAGGTTGGTGATCCACTTAGACTGATACCTGTGGAAGACTGATAACAAGATATTATAGCCAATCAAAATATTTTACAGCATAAAAAACTTTCTGCAGTATCTAGAAAGAAAAAAAAAGGGGGGAGAAGTGTGCAGAGGGACAGAGAAAGCATTTGCTAGGAGGGAAAAGTTTAAAGTTTTCTAGCTGTTCAGCTATTTGAAAAGAGCATGTCATACATTGGCAATTTTTTAGCTGTTCAGAACAGCCCAGTGAATTCGTGTTCTCTCTCTCTAGGTATCTTCTTTGGCAAAACAGAAGGATATTACTAAGCTAATGGGACTGGAAGAGCCCATCAGCAAAAGTTTCCTTGGAACTGATCTACAGAATGAATGGGCAAATCAAAAACATGCAATTAGCAGCATGTGCCAGCCTTCTATATGATCCATAGAACTAAAAGCATTTAAGATGTGCCAGCCTCAGGTTTCTTGCTCCTTAGGGCATGCATGACATGAAAACAAGAGATTACCAAGCACCCATCATTACTGAAAATAGGGTATTCTAGTGATACTGGCATGACTAAAATGTAACTGCTGATCAGTGCCAATTAGCTAGAATAATCCTGTTAGCATTAGCTCAACTGTTCATTTATAAATCTCTGCAACACTAATTGTATTTGAAGTTCTTTTAGCACTAACTCCTTTTTTGTGGTGCTGAAAGCCTTCAAAACACTCATCAATTGAACAGCTGATATAACAATCTTTCTTTAACCCTTTGCAGTCTCAGTGCTATAGAAGTAATTCTGCATATTAATTATATCATATATTGAACAAGTTTTTATTTGGTCTTTTTTATATATTGAACATTTCATTATACATTTAAATAAGCACTATTCTCTTGCCATAGCAAGAGCTGTATCTTATAAAATACTGAGTATTACTGATTGCCACTGTGTACCCCACTAAGAAAAGTGAAGAGAAAACCCCTCTCCATTGCTATTGTTCTTTATCAAGCTCATAACTTAGATCACAACATCCATCCATTCATCAAAAATAAATTATATTTGATTTTTACTTATTGCTAATTAATTTGTACCAGAGGAGCATTTTGGCAGGAAATACTTTCCTGAACTGAATACAGTTGGCAATGTTGTTTCCAATTACTGGGCACCCTCATCAGCTCTGGATGAAGTTTTTAATCAAATCAAAATGGACAATACAGAAAATACAAGGAAGATTTCATTAAATAAATTTATTTGTTAAAATAATTTAACTCCAAATACAACTGCTGAGTTTGCATTGAGTTCTATGTACAATTCTTGTTTTATTTGAAACATCAAGGTTTAAACAACTGACATTGTTACAAAACAAACTGTTGCCCCATTTAAAGTTGCCAGTTGTATTAGAGCTCAACAATTAACTGTGAAATACATTAATTCACCCCTAGGAAACTCCAAATCAACAGTGTTAAGTCTGACTCCAGAACCCACTTCAGTCTTTCTTCAAACCCTGATCAAGAATTAACAGATGCACAACAATGCAGATAAAAGCCTCCTGCAGTTGTCAAACATTTGCTTTTGTTGCGGAGTTTCACAATTAAAGCCTAACCAGTGCTTTGATGGCACACTGGTGAAAAAATAAAAAAAAAAAAATTAAAAACAAACATGCACAAAACCCCCCAACCAAATGGCTGACATCTTTAGGTAACATTCTATACAGGAAAGCAAATACCAGTAGTTTTCCCACAGAAAAGTAATGGCAACTGTAGCACTGGGGTTAGGGAGAGGCTAGAATCAGAACAGAAAATGTCACCAAATTTCTTTTCTTGATGCTCTGAAGGGGTGGGCAGGGGGATGGGCACAACAGAAAAAAAATCAAACAAAATCCAATGCAAGTTGTATTTAACACTCTTGATCTGATTCTGGTTTGTTTGCTTTGAATCTCTTTTGTGTGTATTTTCAAGGGAAAGAGGAAACAGTTGCTCTCACTATCATAGCTTAAAAGAATAAAAGTTGCAACTTTTTTTTTTAAAAAACCAACAAAACTGGAGAAATGCTGTCTTTGTAGAAAAGTACAAAGCTCTACAAGAACAGCCAAAGGAAAAAATGGGTCTTTGGAACAAATCATAATATTTTAAGGCATGTTACAAGAAACTTTCAAATACTATAATTGGTAATCCTATCAGGGTACAAATGAAAGAGTGACCCAAGACCAGTGACTCCTGCAGGGTGGCCATACAGCCGCTGTGTGGCTCACCTACTGCCCTTTCTGCTATCCCTATAACTTGAAAAATCTGTTGAGTGCAACTGTCATTGATTCAAGCTCCACTATCTTCACATTAGTGGAAATACAAATAGTGCATAACTACTTCCTCAGAACTATACAATAAAAAACAACACTTACACTTTGCTCCCCCAGCCAAGTTGCATGGTAGCTAACATATGGCCTATGCTTTTGAAAATGTAAGAGTGTAATGAAGAAACAAAACTGGGAGATATTTTCTTTAATATTTCTGTTACAAATTTACTGTGCAATTTTTCCTATATTTAAAGCCCATCTGCTTTATATCATGAACTTCACATTAGGCTGTTTATACTCTACTTCACGCCATTTTCTTGGTTGACGAACAATCTGTCAGGTAAGATTTTTAACATCTCTGTAAATAACCTCGCATAGCATGCACTTCCAACTCAGTTTGAAATTTGGCTTTGGTTTGTTTTTTTGTGGGTTTTCTTTTTTGAGTGCTTACACAGTGGATCTCACACTGGTAAGCTGTTTTGTGGATGGATTGTGCTGCTTGATTAACCATTTCCCAATCTAGATATCTGAAACCCTGAAATATCATTAATCCAACATCTCACATCTTGTTTAAGCATGGCAGCTGACACAATGGGCAGGCAGGGGGTGGTAAGAGAACATTCATACCATCTAGTTTAGGCATGTGAGTTCCGTGACTTGGAGGACTAAAGTTAAAAGCCTAAGTTTGCTATACAGTCCATGGAAAGAGGTAGGTGCCTCTAGGAGGGCGATTCAGAGCACCCAAAATGGGCATTCAGATGCCAGAAATAAACGGTGTGCCTATCTCCCTAAGAGAACAAAGTACAGTAACAAAAGCTCTGCAAAGTAGATGGGAAATGGGCTACATTTACGTTCTAGTAAGGCTTAATGCTCTGTGACATCTAATGCCCTTTGTCACACTGGTTGTGGAAAGGTCTTGAAAGATTAAGGGCAGAGTTGGTCAGTTCTCTTCTGTGAATATGATTTTCTTTAGTTATCATCCAGTGAACTATAATTCAAATGTTAAGGATATTTATGTATGGAAATCTGCAAAGTGTTTCCTACTCCAGTGTCCTTTGTGGCAGATGAGAGCGCTTTTAGGAAGTTCTGCAGATGGAGGCAAAACTCTCGAACCTAACTCCAATTACAGCATTTCTAAGGGCCATATACACACACACATACACACTCAACACACACACACACACAGCCCAGCACCCCTATTTTCACTCATTTAAACACAAGGAACTACACTGTTACTGCACAAGATTTAAAAACTAATAAACGCATGGTGTTATTTAGACCACAGGCTCAGTGACTGTATTTTTATGGCCAATTTTACCTATAAAAGATCCAGCTCAAGACAATCTCTCCAGCATTTAAAGTCTAAACATTGCGATTGAAAACTTTTCTATACTTTGATTGTAAGACTTTGAAATAGGTATTTCTGTGCCATTAGTCATGCAAATGATAAATACTTCACTGCTACGAAACTAGCAAGTCAGAGCTCGAGCATCCTTTCCAAATAAAATATTTGCTCCCACCATTAAACACTCCAATAATTGGGGCAACCTTTGAATAGTGTGTCAGGCAATTAAAGAGCCATTTCCACACTCACCTAAGGAATTACAACTGTAACTATTTCACCTCTGAACCAAATGATTTCACATGGTTATTCAATTTAAGTTTTCAACATTAAAGCTATCAAATAGCAAACTGGATTTTCAAATGTTAGTTTGGGATCACACCAGAGAATGTAGCCCTTAAAGGCAAGAAAAACTGTTGTCTTTAACAAACTTAAAAATGCAGGATGTTCATACTGTCCCACGAGGTTTCTGCAGAAGGGAACATATGGATGAAACATGGCTTAATTTTCCTTACAAGATGGTACTAGTTAATCTATTAAAGTGTTCCTTGTTAGTAAGGCTCAGCAATTTTTTTTCATCACAGTTGCTTCCTCCTGGTTCAGTAAAGTGAAAATAAAGATGCTTCCTGCTTTGTAAACAGAGGGTTTGTTTGGCTTTTTGTAGACCAAAACCTGAAGCGATCCTCCATTTTCGAGCAGCAAAATGAAAGATTTAAAACATTCCAATGCCAGACTGTTTCTTCACCCGTCACTTGTTTCCAGATCTTGCCTCTTGTTTCACACACTGATACAATGTTTTCTGTTTCAAGATGTGGGATAAAGCGTAGAAATAATAGCATTGATTTTGAAAAGAATCCAAACTGTATGGGTCTCTGGTAGCCTTTTCCTCCAACACTGTCAGAAGTCCTGGTGAAATCAACATAACTGACTGAACAAACTCAGCCACATGTGATAGTGTCCATTCTGAAGCGCGGTAATCAGACACCAAAAGACTTGGCTTTCCTTTTCATGCTTATGCTTGTCATGGAAGGTCTTCAGAGATATCATCTCCACTGCTTTCGTCTTCGTTTCCAAAAGGATTCTGTCCTCTTCAGAAATAGTTGCTGTTGTTGCTGTCTGACGTGACAACACACGTACGTTTGACTGGAACGACCCTGTAGATAAACTGACTGTGCCATAAAATTGCAGGTGCTCAAAGGGAAAAAACGGGTGAGATGTGGTCATTTAACCCAATTATATTCAGAGTCAGTGATTGACTTTCAATGCTCAGCTCTGAGTTAATGTTGCTACTTCACTACAGATGTATTTCAAGTGACCCACAAACCAGGAAGTGAAGTAGACAGTTTTACCACCTTACAAAATTTCTTCAAATTAAGTCCAGGTTAGGTCATTTTTAATGCTATTGTATATTACACGCAGAACAGCATGGATCATCTTTGTCTGGCTGTGCTGCATAGTTCATTTGTCTAACAATTTCCGCAAAGAGCTCATCCACCATTGTTTTACTTTTAGCAGAGGTCTCCATAAAGGGGCAGCCCCATTCTTCAGCTAAGGCTCTGCCTTCACTCAATGATACTTCTCTCTCACTTTCCAGGTCCACTTTATTACCAACCAGAATTACTGGCACCTTCTCATACCTACAGTTTAAAACAAAAAAAAAAAAAAAACAACAATAATTAAATTTTTAAAAATGGCAATATTCTTCAAGTAAAAAAAAAAAAAAAAAAAGAAAAAGAAAAAAAATCTATTTGCAAACAGTACAAGCCCTACAAGAAAGAGACATTTGGAAGATCTTAAAATTTTACATTTGAAAAAATGTGTATTTCACATTCTAGCAATTTGTTGCACATCTTGCTCCCCTCAGAGGTTTCAGAGTTCTACAAAAATCTTACTCCTCTGAATTTTCCATTCCCCCAGGAAACACGCCAGGAATACTTTCACACTACAAAAATGAGGAATATAATACTATTTTCTCTGTTTGCAATCTCCACGTGCAAGAACAGGATGGACACCAAATCCTCCCTTCAACATTACACTCTCCTTCTCCCAGAACAGATATTTTGTATCTCCTGCTTGGGGTAATGATGTAACACTCTCCCTTTCAAGAGCACATTTACCTTTGGTCAATATACACAGAACTCTCTGAATAGCAATAAATGAGACAAAACCAAAGGGCCAGTAAATTAATTCCAAATTTCAGGAAATGTAGTCCACTTGAAGTACTGCATACACACATAAGTACTGTTACATAAAAACACAAATTAGATAATACAGAATGTATATCTCTCCCTTGCAGCATTCACATCATGATGCCAGTTAAACAAGTCGAAGAGACAAAAAAAATCACAATTAAGTTCCAGGCAATACTATCACAGTTCTGCTTCATAATCAGCTTGGACAGCACAACAGATCATGTTGCTATGAAGGAATTCTTTACTTTGCACCTCCTTGTGAAAGGATCCTTGCCAAATTTTTTTACAAAATTGAAATGCCTGCTGGTTTTTTTTTCCATCCTCACATTCATAAACCTTTCTTCAGACATGAAACTAAGTGTTTCATCAGGCTTTGAATTTACATATTTGCCACAGAAAAGAAAAGAGAGAAGAAAACACTGGGTCTATTTCCAAAATACTCTTAACACAGGTTTTCTCATGAAAGCAACTAGGACTGAGAGAAAAACCACTCATGACTTTTCAGCATTCAAACCAGACCTAAGAGAAGCAAGATAGTACCTTCTTAACTTAAACCTGATTTTCTCCTTCATATTTTCTTAGTAGTATTGCTTTGAGTCAAATTGCTGGAGTAAGACTGAACTGTGGGCAGACAAAAGACACAGCTGACACCTGCAGCAGCTGAAGATGACACCCTTCTTAAGCCACCTTCTTCATCCCTCCCACCCATGCCCCCTGCCTGCCAGGCAAGGCAGCAGAGCAGTGCTGGTGCATCTGCCTCATCTGGTTGAGGGGAACAGCCTGTTTTCCCTGTCTGTCCCCACTCTGCATGGGAACAGGTACCCTGTGTGCTCCTGCTGCAGGGACGGTGGGCTCCCCCAGGGTCCAAAAGGATGTAAGGCCAATAATGTCTCAAACCACATCAGCAACTCTTACATCACCAGACTAGTATAAAAAATTTGTCCAACTATGTCAAGATGTAGCTGAAAATCTACACTTTGTTATGCCTCTTTGCTTACTAAGAGAATGTCATTTGATCCATAGCCCAGGGCTGTCATCAATAATTGCAGAGAATTCCCCTCACTTCTGCCATTTTTCCTGCTTTGATTTACCAGAAGAAGAGACACAATCCATTTCTTACTCTGTGAACAAGTGTTTAGCACAATGATATCTTTGGAACTCTTGCAAGAACTAAGCTGCCATTAATAAAGTACCAAAATACACACAAGCATCTTGAAATCTGTCCTCCTGCATTTAAACAAGATAGCATAGTCTTTAATTACATAAGATGGATGGCATTCAACAGATAAAGAGTAACACTGAATTGCTGTCTTATCTTTATTGTTCAGATGCATGTGCCCTATTGTATTTGCTATACAGCATTAAAAAATCCTTTAGTGGAAATGGAATCAGGTACCCCCCTTCACTGAATTTCTTGATTTCTGAAGGCCCTGAATTTCCCCTCACTCTCCACTGGCTTGCCCTCTGGTAAAACTGAGAAATCCAAAGCAGGTGCTTGAGAAATGCCCAGTGAAGAAATAGATGAGCCAGATTTAAAACACAAGATCACCTCTCTGAGTTTTGTGACATCACTCTATTGTTGAGAAACATATAAGGAAACACATACACACTTGTTGCAGAATTATAGTCAGTTCCACTAAAAAATTCAAGTGCTTAAAAGGTTTAGGAACCCTGGAAAAACTGGGCAACTAAACATCTGAGTGTCTATATGCTATGAGTACTCAGCACCTGGGAAATGGAGCAGTGGAAAGCCTGATGTTTTGTACTGAAGAACATAAAGAACTGATGAGCTGACAGAAAAGATGTGAAAAGCCTAGTTTAATTTATTTGGCACAGGACCATCAAGGAACTATTAGGTGGAACTGAGAGAAGCAATTTTCTGTATTGCTTTTCCTGTTGCATTTACCCAATTCATTACCTACCTTCACCATCTAAAATGAGATCCTACAGTCAATAGCCTTATTCACCTTATAATTCAGATTCACCAATGACTTTACAATACTGAAATGTGTAAGAAAGTGTTTCTGCAAAGCTCTCAGTATGTCTTCTTAGCAAAAATAAAGTTGCTCTTGCAGAATACATCCCTATACTACCTAGATTTTGAGTAGTTAATTTTACAGAGAAAACACATTTTATATATATACACATTCTGTGTGACACATATTTTAGATTTTTATACTCTACGCCTGTCTATAATAAATACCATTTTTCTTTCTACATCAAAGAGTCAGTGTCTACTACCTAGAAAACAGCAAATAATGGAAAAACAGTCCACAGACACTGAGCAGAAGACTGGCTCTGGTATAAGCTGGACTGAAGTGCTCCAGCTCAGTATCAGTCCTGCCAGACCCAAGCTGAGTGGAGGGAGTCAGACCAGACTTCTGTGTATCATACTCCCCAAGTACCAAGAGGATGATGAACGGTGTGTCTTCATTCAGACTCCTCAGGGCTTTGCACTTTCCAGTTTTGAATTCTGGTAACACATTGTGGAAAATCTAGCTCTTGTCTAAATCAAACTCTACAAGCTCTGAAGTTCAAGCTAGCTCTGCACCCCTTACCTCTCAACACTGCCAGAATTTCCTGCCTCACTTAGTATCCTGAGCAATTGTTTTTCTGATGAGTACAGGCTCAATACTTTCCTTACTACAGCTGCTGATCTCACTGGAGGCAACTTCTGCCTGCATCTGGTCACTCCACTTGATACTCAGAGCTTTGACCAGCCACCACTCAGGTGGTGTGTGGCAACGCAGGCCCACCAAGGGAAGGGCAGTTTCTCAGATCTGGGGTAATTATAAGATCCTAATGAAATTTGAAGGGAAGATAATCTCTTCTTCACAGGCTTTTCACCCCGTTGAATTTCAGTGGCCCAAGAGAAAAATAGGTTCTTTACAAAGGAAAAAACCAAATAAACAAAAAAAAGAGAGCCACTTGCAATGTCCAAGCAGCAACGCAGAATCCTTCCACACAGCCACAAAAATCAAACACAGGAATTCACAAATCCTTCCTCCAGTAGGATCTAACTCGCAAATACTTTTAGCAGAGCAAGAGAGGCTAAAACCCCACCACCTATACTGAAGTTGTGAATCTAGGCTGCTGTTCCCATCACAGGATCTGTGAGAGAACAGCTCAGCCCGCAGCAGGAACTGGGCAGAAGTTTTGCCTTTTGCTGCAGCCCACCTGCCCCTGCCTGTTCCCTGAGCAATGGGAAAGTGGCACAGTTCTGCTCATTTCTGGAGCAGGAAAATCCAATTTTCTCAGTATGGCTGAAAAGCTTTGAGCAGCACTGATCATTCCTAATGAAAAGCACAAAGGCCACCTGAAAATAAGAACTGCTGCTACTTTTGTCAGTATCAAAGCAGCACAGTATGTATTCTGGGGCAAATACAGCAGAGCCTGTAAGAAACACTCTCAAATGTAGCTGGGGAAGGCTTGACTTTTTAAGACCTCTTCAGGAACAAATTTTTGCAAGACCAATTACATGTGTTTGCAGAACATGATTAAAGAACAAGGCACTTCACCCTGTTTAAATCATCTCATTATCTGCAGCTCCAATATGGCCAATACTGAGCAGTGGCGACTCCTGAAGAGGTAACAGGACTGCAGACATTTATAGCCCCATGAAAGACACCAGTACAGAGTCAAATGCCATCATATCTACGGTTTCCACTACTGGCAAGGTACAGTCATTGCCCCATAAAAGACAATCAGAGTGTATTTCCGAGTTCTAGATAAATTCAGTGCTAAAACCCACCCTGTTACCCATCTTTAATAAACACCTGGGACCAATAGCCCACAATAAATCTCAGTTTTCCTGAGGATGGACACCACAGACACACAAAATCAATAAACACACAAACATCAAATGTTTTATGTGGCCCAGTTATACACCACTGACCACACAGCCTTATATGTCACACAGCAATAAATATTTTATATTTTATCTTGCCTCACACAGCACACACATCATCCATATTTCTGTTTAGATTACTATGTACATTTTGAATAACAGCTTAGAACATTTAGAAAGCGTCAAGGTGAATGGTATGAGAATGATCTTCAGAGACTTTTTCCTCACAGCTTTTCCACCGCCAATCACACCCCAAAAAACATGGGCAGTACCTGACTTCTTTTACAAGGTATTTCTCAGATTTCTGGTTAGGACTGTCATTGGATAAAGATAAAAACAAAGATGATGTGCAGTGAAAATATAATAAAAATGAAGACTGAAACAGCAAGAATTTAAAAACAAAACCCCCAAACACACACCAAGGCTAATAAACTGATCTGATTCCTTTAAAGAGTGGTAGAGATTGCCCAGTACCCCTATGCCCTGTGTGCATGTGTGAGTTGCAGTAGTCAGTAGAGAAAAATGTACAAACAGGTTCCTGTTATCTAATTTGACATTCTGGAGGTGGTGTCTCTTTTCTAAGATTTTTTTTCCCTGGGCTTCATATCAGACCCAAATATTTTCAACCAAATCAATCTGTGTAATAAAAAACCCCCAAGATAATACCATGTATTCTTAAAGACCATTTTTTAAAGTCCTGTTGAAGTTTTTGGGAAGATGCATGATTACAGCTTTATACGATAAAAACTGAGACTACTGAAATACAAAAGGTATCTATATGGAATAATCAAAAGGAGTCTCCAGTACTAAATCTCCTTTATTACTTTCTATATACAGGGTATCTATCTTTCTCTCCTTTTTTTTTGTAATGCATTTCTGTCACTTTTGATAGTATTTAT
Organism: Pyrgilauda ruficollis; assembly: GCF_017590135.1. NCBI lineage: Eukaryota > Metazoa > Chordata > Aves > Passeriformes > Passeridae > Pyrgilauda > Pyrgilauda ruficollis. The sequence continues at coordinate 2,397,436 of NW_024525934.1, read as the reverse complement.
AAAAGGAAATTAATTTAAGGGATAAAGATATTAGTGTTGAAAATTATGCAAATAATATCAAAAAGTCAATTAAAAAATTGTTCTTCATTTTAGACTTAAAAAAATTTGTGGTATGAATCTTGCCAAAATACACAGCAAAAGAGTTATGGGTAATATAAAATAAAGTACCAGAAATGACACTTAAATCTATTAGGTTACTTACAAATTCACACTAAATATAACTAAATATCCTTTTGTAATGTAACTTGCAAACTGTGATGGCCTTCAGTAAAATCTGTCATAAGTTGAACAAGCAGTTTCCTCCTTTAGAGGAAGAACATATTCCAAGTGTAACTATCAAGAATTTTTCTAATATCTTTCACATAATTACTTGATATTTAATGCAAAAACCTTGACAGCTAAAACTCACATCAGCTATGGAGGATAAGAAAAGGCACCGAGTGTTCCCCAGCCTGATTCTGAGCCTCTCAAACACCAGGATGAGAGGAAGCAATACCACAGAATTTTCAAGGAGAAAACCATCTTAACCCTTTCTTGAAGCTTAACCCAATTCTTGAACCAAAGCAGCAGGAAAAAAAAAATATATATATACAAACACACAACTGAAGCTATTACTACCTTAAGACACTCAGACAGAGGAGACACCTCACTTTTACCAAACCCCTACTCTTTGTATTTTGGTAGCTTTAAAAACTGCAGCTATTAGGGGGTCATTGTGCAGAATTATGTTTCCGTGGACTCCTGCAAATAGACACCAATAAAGACATGTCAATACCTGTATACATGTATAAATGTGCCAGAGAGATACTCAAATCTAGACAAAGGTAGCTTTCTGCAAAGTTTGAGCACTTTTCCATCTAATGGAAATTTTTACAGCTTCTCAGGCAAAACCACACAGAACAGCTGTAAAACTCCCACGATTCTGCTGCAAACAAGTCATTCCGGTTTACTAATTAATTGCATTTAATATTCAGTTTTGTAAGTTATATTGTGTAGTGATTTAATTTCATAAGCAATAACTCCCAACTAAAAAAATAGTCTTAAAATAATTTTTATAAATGAGTAGACGTTAAAGAGTTTATTGGAAGTCCCACTGCAATTAGGTGGCTGACTCATGAATCAGTTTGCTATAAAGAATAGTGTATGGTCTAATTGCGGGACTGGGATCTAACATTTTATTCTAGGCTTTGACACGAACTCCTTACATAGCCTTTGGGAAAACAAACTCTTCAGATGGATAGATTGAGGTATATAAAGTCATGATAATTGGACTTACTCATAGGACAGCAAATTAAATAATAATTGCAAAACAACTTGGGAGGATAATATTAGAATAATAAATAACATCACACCATATCACTTTTGAGGAGGCTTCAGAATCTTTGTTCTTATACATGAAACTTTCTGGAAATAATGCCCTCAGCTTAAATAAAATACTTTAAAGCCAATTCAGTTCTGTGGGTGTTAGAACTGGCTTCACTTGCCAGTTTGGCTCACCATTGGTGCTGTGCTTGTAAGAAATTAGAGGAAATAGTTCCAAGCAAAAGCCCAAGAAACAACAACCAACTACAGTATACAGAAGCACTATAAATATCTTCTTCCCAGCTCTCACAATAAGCACTTGCATGCATTATTCCCAAGCAGCTTACAGCTGAGACCTTCCAAGGGACTAGAACCATGGATTGTACAACCCAACACACATACTCAAAGGCCATGCAGTAAACTTACCTTCCCCTGCTGCAACAGATGAAACAGGAGAATGGTATGAGAATGACCACATCATCTCTTTATGAAGGACACCAAAGATCTTCACAGGTCATTTCCATTCACTTCAGAGAAAAATTCTTATCAACAGAGGATTTTCTGCAACTAAGATTCCATAGGAGAACTAGAATAACAATCTCCTTCCATGTTTTCAGCTCGCTTCTGCAAGTCACTACACACAGAGCCTACTTTTGGCTCTCCCTCCAGCTTTTTAAGATAAAATGTCAAGAGCATCTGAAAATTCAAAATTCTATCAACATGTCTTAAGGGTTCACTAGTCACTAAAGTAAGGCTTAAAAAAAAAAAAAATCCCCGATCATTAAGATGTTAGGGAGACATTTTCTCATTAAGCTTGCAGAGCTCCATGAATGTTTAAACTACGTCCCATGATGCTGTCTGTTCCCCTCAATGTAAGGCTCTAGCACAGGTGAAGGAAAATAGCTTTCTGAGTGCTGGGGATGACAAGGAGCCAATGACACAAGTAGCTTCAGTTCTCATCTACTGCCATTTCAGATGCTCTGAAGTCTTCACAAACAAGAAGTTATTTTTCAACTTAAAAAGGACATTTCTCTCTAGCATATATCATTAAAATTCATAGCTAACACTGAAGTCTATTATCAAGACTGAAAAGACTCTAAGGGATATATAAAATCTACCTTCTTAGCAGCAGGTTTGCTGGGAGCATATCCAAACAAGATTTTAATCCTCGAGTTCCCTCTCTATGCCAATCAAAATCCTCATCTTACACAACTGAGCATCAACATCATCTTGTTGAAATCCTTGGCACATTTAGCAACTCAGAAACACTGGAATTTTCAAATGGGAATTTTCTGTTCCTTGGTTTAGCTTAAGAAGCAATAACCACAAGTAAATACAAGGCAACTGTTTTACCTGTTTCTGTTACTGTGCCTTGTTTCTAAAAGCAACAAGAAAATCAGAACATCCTACCAATCTGAGATTCTCACAGCTGCACCAATTTCATCTAGCTCCTGTCTCTCTACTCAGGTCATATTGAAAGAAGTCTACTTGTCAAGAAAACTACTAACAGACTATAAGGCATGCTACGGTTTCTTAAATACAAAAAGCTCTTGCTCAAAAAATTTCCAGACATTAAAGCCGAGCACCTAATTTTTTTAAAAATTACTGCTACTAGCTGTAGGAATAACTCAACATCCTGAAAATTAGGTCTCGCATTTCAATATTTAAGCTTTGCATCCATAATTGAAAATTATTCTTAATAACCACAATCGTTTTCTTACCTTGAATATTTTTAAGCCATATCCATGCTAATATACTAATGTTTATTCCAATACAATGAGCATGACTGAATATGTAAAGGCTTTCAGTACCTACCAAATGTGCAACATATAGAAGATTCTAAAATTAGAGAGGCTACCATCTATCTTTTATTTGTATATTGAATTCTCAAAAAAAAAAAAATTTCTTTTAAATGACAACTTTTTTCAGACATAGCCACTTAAAATTAAATCTTATCCTCAATATCTTAGAGCAAAAACATTAAGCATCAAGCAAGAGGAATGCTGATATGTGATTTAAGAGATGTGGGTTCAGTTTCACACCCTGTTACAGACCACCTGTGCAATTTCTAGCAAGTCCCTTGAACTCTGGACCTCTGCTCTCCATCTGAAGAAGAGTTGTCAGTTTAACCTCTATTGCCTGTGGCACATAAACACTTCTGAGGTCTTCCATCCTTAGTGATGGAGGCAATCTGAACATCTTCAAGCATGCAGTAGCAGTTTTGCTTGCTCTTCAACTGAAAAAGCACTCTGCATCCCAGCTATTCTCAGCAGTAAGCTATGTAACACCACAAAACTTTGGGATTTCTTTACAAGTATTAGGAACGTTAGGGCAGATTCCATGCCAACATCAAACCTGTCAGCAGCAAGAATAAAGCTGGTGGATTAGGTGTGCCTTGAAGCAAGAAAACCAGCTTTGGGGTCAAAGTCAAGGTTGTTACCTCACTTCAACACCACCAACTTGAGCAGAAACTGCAAAGGCTCACAATACCTTTAAACATACGCTGACATTGAGAGATTTCTCCTCTTTCTTGCTCCTCTGTACAAAACTCTACCAGGTCATAAAACCTGCCTGTTCTGGTGATGTGGAACTGAATAGGTGCCTTTACAAAGGCAATAAAAAATGCAGATATCTATTAAAAGCAATGTGAGCTTCTTGCACATCATACAAATCTATGGATTCCAGTTGTTTTATAGTTTAAAATTATTACATTGCTGTGTTCAAACAACAGTGACCCTAAAATGTATTACTATATATCAATACACGCTTTGTCACAAGAAATTTCTCTCAGAAGTGTATCTTGATGTGCAAATGTTTAGATAAACTACTGTAATATTTTAAAATACACTGTAAACTTCCTGTACAAACAAGCACTGACAAAGGTGAGGGAGGAGAAAGAAAGTGACCAAAGAGATTTGTACCAATTCTGATATATCAAAGTTTATGCCAGTAGCTCAGCTAAAAAAAAAAATCTTTGCAATAAAATACTGTTAACAATCCTCCTGGAAAAGCTGAAACAGCATCCAGACTTCGTATAAAGCGCAGAGTCTGTAAAGTAATTTATGAGTACAATGGTAGGTCTAGTTTCTTACAGAGTCTATCAATGCTGCTATCTAAAGCTCTAGTTTTTCCCTCTGCCTACAACTTCTCCCCTCATCATTCTCCAGTCCATAAATAGAATTAAGCATGTGCCAGTTTCTTCCATAACTACAGCAGTGACAGTGTGTCTTTCCCACCAACAATTCTGAAAGAACTAAATCATGACTTCTAATTTGTTCCAGATGTTGATCTGGGCAGGAAAGGACCTTGGGAAGTCTCCAGTCCAACCCCCTGCTCAGAGCAAGGTCAGCCAGGAAATCTCAACCAGCTTCCTCAGGGCCATGCACAGTTCAGTTTTGAAAACTTCCAAGGACAGGTCTTCCACGATCTCTTTGGGAATTTGTCCTAATGCTGAATTTAGTTTAACTGTGCTGCCAAATTCAAAACTTACTGGCAGATGATGGAGGAAGATGAGACAAGTGGACAACTGAGTTGCACAGTGCTTGTTTACATAGAAAATGGGCCGAGAAACAAATGACAGAGTTATATAAATAGTTATAGCCATTCATTTATGTAGAGAAAGTGATAATCATACTTACAGGCCTTGAGATACCCATATCTTAGAATTTTGAAGGCAAAATGAACTAACCAGATTTTGCAGAATTAGCTAAAGCTCAAGCATAAGTTAATGACAACTTCAAACCCTTTATCCTTGTTTATTTAAACTATAAAATTGAAAACTTTTTAGTGGATACATAAAGTAAAAATAGCAAAAAATAGTGAAATGCATATGCATTTTAAAAGGGCCAGAAGACTATAGTTCCCTAAGTATTAGTTCACATTTCAAAGCCAACACACTCTTATACTATTTTAACCAATTTATAATCACTAATAAAAATTCCACTGCAAAACTTGTTTAAACTATTCTAACAGGATTTTCTCTAGCTCATTAAAATGACACTTTTACAGTCTTCAAGAATAGGCCTAACAATTAATTCAAAACCTTCTTAGTAGCATCACCCACTTCCAAAGGATTAGAGGTCAGGAACAATCATGTTGTCCTGTCCAGTCAGAACCACAGGGAAAGAAACAGTTTCTCTTCCATTTCAAGGTAAGAACCTTTTACTCCAAAAAGTCTGTGCTCCTGACTTTTGGCATTACCCAGATCTGGCCCATGAAATGCAAACCTTGGTCACAAAACTGACCTCTGATAATTTGATTGCCACGATCTAGTCTGCAGAATCGAGCATTACATACTGATAGAAACTGCAGTTCCATAGAGGCTTTTATTTATTTGCTTTTCAAAGAATTTGACTGTTTGCAATGAACCTAGCTGCAGGTCACTAAAACTAAAGAAAAAGTAAAACAAAAATAACAGGTCAAATTGGCAAACAACCTGGCCTGATCTTCTGCTCTTTCATCAGTCCCTAAGTAGAAGGTAAGGCAGGTAGATACCGGAGTTTTTATGATACTGCATAGCCTGAAAAGAATTTGTGTGTCTAGTTCAAAGCAGAGACTTTTGTTGCCCTAGAAACTAAAGAAGAATACAGCTTAATGTCCTTCAAGCTAATAAAAACATCCCACAATGCACATACAAATACTTTGCAAAAAATGCTCTGCTGAGACAGATCTTCCTCACAATGGTACAATTAGGGTGGAACTCTGGATATTTTTCAGAAGATGGCCTACTTTACAGAAACTCTAAGCAAGTGACCACACTGATCCAGTGAACCAATTCAGGACAAAACAGTGTAAATGCATTTTCTCTTTAACTGCAGAAATAGTAGTCTTTTTTCAGTTCCTTTTGACCATAGTCAAACCCTCCTCTACCAAAAAGTAAAAATCCAAGGCCTTGACTGGTATCATGAGCAGATGCTCTGAAAGCCTCTTCACTCCTGCCAAGTTTCTACCAGAACATTTTATTTTCAACTTGGTAAGCAAAACCATTCTGCCATTACTTCAGAAAGCTGGTGGCCTTTACCTTACAGAATAATTTATCTAATTACCATATGTCTACTATAAATAATTGGAATGTTAGAATAAACAGAGCACCAAGAAGGTTTCATTCTCCACAGGTTTAAGAAGTCAGCTCCAAGTTCAACACCTCAACTTTCTATCTCCAGAAATATTATTCAAAAAGTTATTAACAATTATCTTGTTACGTGAAACTGTTTCATATCTAAAGATGAACAGACCAAAATAAGAGCTTCAGAATTGTCAGGATTTTTTGATAGCTTGTTACTTGTTTGTTCTTATTAAAATAAATTCTGGTTCATCTTCAAATATAAAATACTGCCTCCCAATACACTACCTCTAAGTGGAATAAAGACAAATATAGAGAACAATTTCTTGATAATCTCCCTTCTATCTTGAGCATAAACTTGAGAAATAATTTTCTTAGGAGATTTTTTCATTATTTCTACAATAAGACGGGTACCAATTAAAGAAAAACAACAGACCACTTCATTCTGAACCAGTGTTGTGAATATGATCCATTTGAATATCCAGACATTTCTTAGTAAGAACATGTTTATAAGATGACATTAAATACAGGGGGGTACCAGGTAAAACAGTGAAATCTGAACATTTTACTTTTTCTCACATACATAGATGTGTGTATGAATATCTCAAATCTAATACTTGATTACCTATCAAAATGAAGCCATCTAGAATGAGGAACTCAGATATAGTCATCATCTCAGATGTCGAGCTATTTATATTTTAACTACTGTATAAATGTTAATTTCCTTGGGTCTACTCTAGGTTATAAAAAGCTCATCTTTCCCAGAAGAGTTTTACTAACCTGTCTGACAGCCATTTTATTGTCCACGAAGACACTCTGTGGCAGCCAGTCAAGCCTGCAGACTGTTTTATCTTGTACCTGTTAGCCCCAGCAGCAAGGCTGGCCCCCGGCACTCCCCCACCACCACCACGCTGCTGCACCTCTGGGGATGCGGGCACCCTGGCCGTGCCAAAGCTGTGTCAGCAGCACCGGGTCAGAGCCCAGGGCTCCGGCTGGCAGCATCCCTTGGGCAGCGGAGCGGCTCCGCGCTGGCATTCTGCCTGGGGCTGGTGGCCGTGCGCCGGCCCATGGCCGGTGTCACCCACAGACGGGGAGCATGGGCCCCGCTTGCTGACAGAAAAAGCAACCCGTGCACAGGTGTGTGAGAGAGGGAAACAGAACGAAATCAGTGCCTGTGTTTCTTACTGACATAATTTTTTTTTTTTTTTTTGAGAGGGAAACAAAAACAAGCCAGGAAAAGCTAAGAAACTTCCTTAAAATGCTGCAAATTCCTGCATGGATACCAATTTTTATATTGCCCAAATTAGGTATGAGACAAACAATGTGGCTTTACATTAGTTTAAACAAATTTGTTCAGAAGCAATTTGGTGAAAGAATTTTCACATGTAGACAAAGCCTATTTTAATTTTTTTTAAACAGAAGATGACTGCAGAACCTGATAGAATTCATTCATTTTTTCCTTTTATCCTGAGTCCTGACCCCAGATGTCTAAAAGACTGAAAATCTCTTGTGTACATATATGCATATATTTGTATGTGTATGTTGTACATACATTTTAAATGTCTCTTCTTCTGAGCAAACTTAATTTAAAAAAACCAGCATGTACTTCATTTTATTCTAAGAAACAAAATATTACCCCAATATTTACATGTCTATTTGTTACATTTTAGGTAGAGAAAGGACGGTAATTTGTATACTTAACGCTCTAAAGTAACAGTAAGAAAATATGTGAAAATATTGAAATATTTGAAAAAGAAGGTTTTCTTTTAAGAAAGAGGTTATATTTAAAGGTACTGTGCACACATCCCCAAGTCCATTACACCTTCTTCATTGAATCACTAATTGGTAACTAGAATTTCCTGAAAATAGTTCATTAATTATTTTTTCCACATTAAGTTGTCCTATTCAGAAAGGCCATTCCAATTAATCTGAAGGTGTGTGCAGAGGTGTGAAGCCTAGACTGTTCCCAGTCCTTTTAATCTAACCACATTTCTTGCTGACAAAGTCTTTCAAAGCAAGCATTTTGATCATTTCTTGGAGAAGAATGTAAACTTCAATTACCAGACTAATTATCCCAGCTAGGAAGGCAATACAATTGCTTAATTTTAGAGTAATGATGGACTTTCAAGGTGTGACTTCTCAGCTTTCATCCAAGGCTGAGCTCACCATTGTCCCTCTCTGGCAGATGAAGCTACCACAATGGCATTCACTATTTCTGACTAAAAACCATCTGGAGGAGAATTCAGCATTCCCCAAGTTGTGCGGGAATAACCTTTCACAGCTACCACAATGGCATTCACTATTTCTGACTAAAAACCATCTGGAGGAGAATTCAACATTCCCCAAGTTATGCGGGAATAACACCCTTTAGGTTACTTGTTTTCTTTCTTGAACAGACTAATTTAAAAAATCATGCTTTTCTCTTTTTTTGTTTATTTTTTACCAAGTATAGTTCATGAGAAAAAAATAGAAAAGGTAATATTTTGCAATAAATTGCAGCAATTATATTGAATGATGAAGTTCTTGAGAAGCCATGGAAATATTTTCTTTTTTCAAAAATCATACTTCTTTCCTCTGTAAAGCCTACAATGCAGCAAATCTTTCCAGAAGTAAAAACTTTGTAAACACAGGGTAGTTTCTTTTTCTCCAATATGTCCCTGTCAAGCCTAGGGACACATTAGCAAGCCCTGCAATTCATAGCACCTGCCTTCCCTCTTCCTTATGTTCCAGAGCACTTTGGACATTTTAAGTTCAAGTACTCCAATGGTGGCTTTCTGCATATTTCGTTTTCCTTTCCATAACAGAGTTACATTGTAAACTTTGGTAGGTAAACCTGAATTGCATGGATTTGTTCAAAGATTTATTAAAGTACCTAAGACAAAGCAGTCTGGATAAACCACCTTTCTACCATCAAGCTACCATGATGTTTATCTTCAGCTTCTTGTGATATAATTTTGAGAGATACAGGCCCTTTGAACACACCTGTACAGTTTAGTCTTGTGATGGAGGGTTCATATCATCTGCAAGTGCCCATCACCTCCTTCCCTTGAGAAAGGGCCCTGCTTCCCATTAAATGTTCACACGTCCTGTCTACAAACCATCACTGCAGCCCAGCAGTCGAGCTCTTGGCAATTACAGGCGTAACCAACAGTGTAACATCAAAAACATGAAAGGAAAAGTAGCTCCAGTCCATCAGGAGACAGTCCAAGGACTGCACTTGCTCATTGTGGCTCCTGAAAACCACCTTCACACAGATGAGGAGCGACTCTTCCAATTACATGGTCAGTGTGGAATCTGGGGCAAAAGGCCTGGTGGCAGCAGGACCATTCCCACAATGTAAAAACTGGAACTTGGAGTGGTAATACGAACAGCATTCCTTGCCAAGGGTTGTTAACAGACTCATCTGACAGGAAACAATATTCTGATTTTGGTTGCTAAGAGATCTGGTTACAAGAGAGTATGAGAAATAAAAGAGTTACAAGAAGTTTGACTACAAACTGCTAGATAGTAAAACAGACTCAGAAATTTGCAACAACTACAATAAGACAGTGATACTTTGTTAAGTAACAGAGCTTACAAAATCCCAGATGGGACAGCTACACCCTCTATGGTACCAGACTAAAGGTGAGACTATTAGATAGATACCCATTTATTTAGTCCAGGCAAAATTATCAGCTGATCCATTATGTTATCTTCAAAGGCAGCAGAGGACTCTCGAACCCCACTCCCATCAAAACATAGCCACACGCAGCAGGCAGCCTGGCTTCTCCCCAGTTTTAATGAACTTTGGGAATATTTGGACTGAGTGAAATTCTACAATGTGTCATCATGTCTAAATTTTCTAGAACATCAAGGACCAAGGAGCACAAGGCTATTGATTCTCTCACATGACTAACCTATACCAGCTACTGGAGAAAGAGATGGCATGAGACTGCTGAGCATCTGCGCTTCTGACGTTAAGTGAGGCTGCAGACAACCAAACTAAGAGACAGAAGAGATACCTAATGAAGGCAAACTAATCAAGTTTTTTCCTATTTGATACTTAACATTAAAACTCTATGGACTCTTGACAGGCTATCCTGATATCCTCTTCTCCAGTTTCTTTCTAGAAAGGAGTCTATCACCCTTCTGACAAGTATTTCTATAAGGATAGATTTCCAAGCAGATTCTACTCCAAATAAAATTTTGTAATCAGTAATATAATATAAGCTGTGCATAGAACTTCTAGAGAAGGAAGGGATCTGAAGTACAAGACTTGTTAAGCCTGTGCTGTTGATCAAGGCTGTGGCCTACTCCATATTCTGTACCAAAAAAGTCATACAAAGGCATTCAGAAACTCACTGCCCAAAACATACAGAATGAAACTGTTGTGAAAAAGGAGGTAGAGAGATTTACTCATTCTGATGGCAAATATTCCTGGGTCTGAAAGCAAAACTGAGGTAGATAAATATACTGGATCTCCAGAAGTGTTTAGAGGCCATGACCAGGAGACTGCTCCACAAAATTTCTACCTCCCCAGTAAATTTCTTGAAAAGCTGCACCCACTCAAAGTTTTTGTCAAAACAAGGTATCTGTCTGAAGGTCTAGAGCTGTGCAAGCCCAGCTGAGCCACATACTGGAACCAAAACAGGGTCACACACCTAAGGTCTCTGCAGCCTTACGCAAGCAGCCAAGTCCCTCAAGAGGCTTAATTCACTAAACATTGCTTACTGAGGCTACTAACACAACAACAGTGAGATATTCAACAAACCCACAATAGAGATCACTTCCATAGAAAGCCCTGGGAATAGAAGCAAGTGGTGTCAATGCTGTTTCTCACACTTAACATAGTACAGCGATTATAACCCTGATCAATGAGGTGACAGACTTGCACTACACACCTCCTTTAGTCATAGGAGTTTCACATCTGCTTTTCCCAGAAGACTGTTCTAACCACTCAACTGCAAGACAGGTTCAGAAAATACTCTTAAATCTTTTTGTTGAAGATGTACCACTATGAAGGTAAGTACACAAGACACAAGAAGGCAAATTCACAAATCCCAAGGGAACAACAGAAAAGGATCAGATGTACAAGATAAAGAAAGGTACCAGGACTGGTACCCAGTCATTTCTCAGGACTGCTTATTCTCCTTAGATTAGGAAGTCACTGCAAAAATGCAAAACTGATATCCCATATAGTTAATGATCAACAGAAGACTCCCCTGGTCCAGGTGACCATAATATTTCAGGAAAGGTCAGCTGTTGCTTCATGATGACATACTGACTTCCACTTCTCTCCCATTCTTTTAAATTAAGTGTTTTGACCTGTGGCCAAGCCTGTTTCTGAAGAGAAAAGATTCTGTATATATGACTTGGTAGTTTGAGTGGTTTGCTACAACAGTATTACACACCTTAGAACAAAGCAGATTCCTAAGGAAATGACCCAAAATAGCTTAGTGTTTTTTTTCCTGAAAGGCCTAGGTCTCATTTATTTCTAAATGAAATGCATAAAAAGAGAAGGTTGGCATTAGGGAAAAATATTTTTAAAAAGGCATCTGTTCCAGAGCACTGCATGTTCAGAAGACTGATGCCAGGAGTGCCTGCTTGCATCCTGCACATTTGGTACAATAATGAAACCAAGCTCTCCTACCTCCAAAGCCTCCATGCATCCTGAGGAGCTCATCTGTTAAAGAATCCAAGCAGATTGAACAGATTTAAGAGGTACCACACTGAACACCGCCACTCTCCTCCCTCCAAACCTAAAACCACACCCAAATGGATAAAAGGAATGGGAGAACTCACTTCACATTATCACTTGAACTTTGACAGTGGACTGCAGCAGCCTTAACCCAGCAGAAGGTGACTCATTCTTCTCTCTTCCAGGCATTGTAGGGAGTGACATGCATGTCAGCTACCAAGAATCTAGCTGCATCTTAAACTGTTATAACGGAGCAGATGCCTTCTTTAAGCACTGAGATAGAGAGCCTGAATTTAACTGGAGACTGAAAAACACTCAGACCAGTTTAGATTTTTTGCTTTGTGGGGTGAGAGGCATATGAAAGGCATCTGATAAAACCCTCCAGAATAAATAGCTCAACATGATCATCTTCTGCCCTCTCAATTATTAAAGAAACCCCAACCTGAATGCTTGAAGCTAAAACACAAGACACCATGATGTGACAGGCCTTCAATAGCATTATTTCAGCAGAAGGGCAAATTCTGAACCTGGAGATAGAAGACAACTACTAGGAAAACCTATAACACATCAAGTTCTTTTGGCAGAGGAAAGTAATCCACAGACTGAAAACATACCTTCCTAAAAACATGTATTTACAAGTAGCAGTATACAAATTAGGACTGATGTCATAGTGCAAAAAAAATACACTTGTTCAGCATTTTGTAGCATTAAATACAGAGGTGGGTGAAAAAAAAACCCCACCAGAATTTTTTCCCCACCCATTTATAAATTCTGGGGAAAATGGTATAAACGCCCAACATTTTCTATTCATTGTTTAGTTCTAACAAAACCAAGGAGTTTCTAAAATTTATAAATTAAATTAAAAACATAGTAAGGAAATTTCAAAAGTAAAGGAATTCTTGAGGAAAGAATTGATGCATTTCTATATTGGTCTTATAAAGTTCATAGCTTTTTGAAAAGACAGAAGCATTCCAATTATTTTATAAAATGTTTCAAGTAAGATTTTGCACAGCAGTTTAAAAGATGTTACAGCAGTGCTGGAAACTGCAACCAGATCTAATCAGATAAAGTAGGTTGATCAGTCCTGGCTTACACTCTTTACTGTAAAATATATTAGGGGTAAGAGGGCAAACAATTCAAACATTCTCCTATGAAAACTTGCTCATAATTCAGCAGACATGCTTATAGGCTAGTGGTGACCTATTTGGCTGTTTCTTGAAAGCATCCTTTCTTGCAATTAATCAGAAATCCAGGATCAAAGCTCTTCTTCACAACTTTCACAGCACTTAAGTTCAGTGCCTTATCCAATTCATTTCCAGTTTAAATTAAATTGTAGTTGAATTGAAACTCGCATGGGAATCTCAAACACTATTAATCTTTTAGTTAAGGTGGCTACCTGTTAACCAGAACAATAATGGGAGTCCCCAAACCATTCTTTAAAGTAAGAACTGTATTTTATTTTACCACAGACCACTACCCTAAGTATTGCATCCTAATATTTTAAAAATGCTTTAATGTCCTCCTCATTACCATGACTTTTGCAGAAGATAATAATTTAAAAATTGTTAAAGCTCCATCTACAAGACACAAGCGATATTTCAAAACAAACTAATCAATCCTAACAACATTCATTTTGTTTGTCCTTCACCTGATCTTTCACCCAGTCTAGGGCTAACCAAGACAAGAATTAAAATATTGTCACCATTGCATTTGTGAAGAGTACAGCATCCAACTGTACTGAGCGAGCCCCATGACATTTGTGTTGAGAAAGGATAACATGCTCATAACACACCTTTAATTCTCTTGTCTAGACTAGGATTTAAGGCAACACAGCTGCCAAAGTGCATCCAACCCATTGACAAAGAAAGTGTTCAAGTTGCACTCACCACTGTAAACTGCACCTAGACTATAGTGTCTGCCTTAGTGCAGCAAAAACTGAATACTAGTCCTGAACTGGAAACTTCTGGAAAACAAACCCAGAGCAGAACAAAACAAATCCAACCCCCCCAGAAAAGAGCAGGAGCAAGCTAATGAATAAGAGAGCCCATAGAAGCAGATAGCTATAGTTCTTGTTACCTTAAAATCTTTATACATAAATCTTTATACAAGTCACTACGCGCCAGGATAATTTAGCACTGCAGTCCTGATTGCTTCCCTATTCTCTCTCAAAACGTTATCATCACATACCACCTACACAATTTACAAGGAGGAAAAAAAAACTGTTTGAGCAACACTTCTAATGCTCCAGAAATTAAATAACCAGTAACCCCAGGTTTTTTCTTAGGTACAAGAAATAAAAATCTGACATTCAATTATTAAGAAAACCAGAAAAGAAATTTAATGGAAGGATTTGATGATTTTTTTGGGCAATCCACCCACTCAGACATTTCACATTTTAATTTAAAAACTTTTAACAGCCAAAGAATGTCTATTTTTGAAATTCTGGCCTAAAAAGTATGCCTGATAACACAGGAGCTTTAACTAAACATTATGTTACCCAGAATGCTTCACGTTTGACCAAAGAATGAAACTTATTTCTATCCACACACTATCCAGCTGAAGAATTATTTTGAAAGAAAATATTAAACTTACTGACAACTGTGTTGGCTATAAAAAACAGTATTTAAAGAATTACTGGCCTCTCAGCAAAACAGAAATTCAAATGCAAAACTAGAAATTCTAATGAGCAATGATTTTTTTTAAATAAAATTTTCCAAATATTCAAAAAATCTTTGTCAAAACAGTCTAATGAAGTGCAAGATAGAAAACATTCAACCCCAAGCATTAATGCTATATTACTGAACTGAATTATGAAAACAAAGTCATGATAATATTTGGTTTTTAACACATTAAATGACATTTTTACAACACAGACACAATCAAGCAATATTGCACAACCAAAAACAAACTTAAGAAGTCTTGCCACATACTGTTCTACTATTTGATAATTGTAGCTATCCAAAAATTATCCACACATCTCTACAACAACTTAAGCTACAGCAGCAATTAAAACCCAAACCCAGAAGATGATGCTAAGAAAGGCATCATTAAAAAAAAAAAAAAAAAAAAAGAAAGGCACTATACTCTAAACTAGCACAATCTAAACTAAACACGCATACAAAAGGAGCTTGCCTACCTGGCTTTTTCAATAAAAGTCCAAAGAACACCTAAAAAGCAGGAGAGGATAAAAAATATTTATATTCAGTGTTCGGATATGAAAGCTATCATGTCATTTTACCTTACAGAGAAAAATAAGTAAAACTTGGGAAGGAATACCAATAAAATTATCTGGACTAGGCCATGGGGATGGTAGGAAGCAGGGAAACAGCCAAAAAAACCCCAACATATTAGAACACTTTGGTTATAAGCATTGTCTCCAATTTTCACATTTTCCACTGAAAGAAATTCAAAGTAATATGAATATTTCAGATTATCAAGAATGTGAGAGTGGGAAAGTGTGGGGGGAAGAGTCAAGAGAACTCTGCAAATATGCAATTAAATTCAAAAGTTACTACAGGAAAACATTAAAGGTTACATATTCTGAAGATGCACGAGCACCTTGAAATATCTGATTTTAAGACTAAGCCAAACAACATTAAAATAGTCTTCTATAGCTTAAAATTGCACATTGTCAGAGACGTTTTTTAGAGGATTGTCTGTATAAGACTTGTAGGAACCTATAATTTTACCTGACAGAATTAGTTCATTAATTTCAAATTAAAACAAAGGTATATTCATACACACAAAAAATTAATCTAAGCTCTGTACAATGCTTCTTTTGGTCTCTAAAGTTACTTTAAAAACATGAGAGCACAAATCTGAGTTATGCTCTATTACAGACACTTTCTAGAGGACAGTCTATGTATCAGTTCTCCAATAAAACACAAGAGATGTCCAGACAGCTGAAAGTTCTGATATTATATACAGAGTCAATTAAGTATGACTACTTCTGTTTACCTCTCCTTTACATCTCTACAGATCCTTAAAGTGTTTACATTTTGTTCCTATAAATCTGTGAGGTTCCCACCTGATAAGCAGCTATCCATAGGTGTCCCTTAACAAAGAAAAAAGGAAAAGGGAGAGCAGTAGAGTTCTTCTATTGTACTTCAATATGTGCAAATGTTTACTGAGATTTAGAATCTGTTAATCTGTTCTTCCAATGAAGTCCTAAATTTCACCTCATGGGTGCACAAAAGTAGCTGGCAGCTTGTCCAAAGAGAGAATGGGGGCCATGCTTTTTATCCACTCAGCCTTTTTTTACCTGAAAATGAGTACTCAAAGCAATCCATTGCATTAAGATGATTGCACAAAAAAGAACTCTTCCTAAAAAAAGACAAAGATTTCAGTGTGTGCTTATTTCTGCTTATCTCCACACAGCTAGCACCTATGAAAATCCTTAGACATTTGTCAAGCTTTGTATACAGTACACTTCAGAAGAAACAGGATTTTCTATACTTCAGCTCTACCAAACACTTAAGTGTTTCTTCCTAAAAGGTTGAAGCCATGTTTGTGGTTGAAGGTGTTATACTAGTGTTTATGAAGAATCCTCTAATTCTCAAAAGTAGAAAAAATACTTTCTGGAAATAAGGACGCAACATACACAGAACTTCAGAAAACTGAAAAATTTGACCTTGTTTAAAGAGATCTTATGTTCTTTGAATAAAAAACATACTTCAATTTCAAAGTATTTGGAAAGCAATATTTTCAAGTAAACTTTTAAGCAATTTGTAATTTCAAATATAGTTTTCCAGACTTAATCACCATTAAGTCACTAAATACATCAATTATCATTGACTGAAGATGATTTCACAATTAATAAATTTCAATAATTACATCTCTTATATGTTTTAATTCTACACAGAATTCCTAGACTGGGAGGCAGATTTTCATCATGATCATAAACCACAGAAACTACAAAGACTATTGTCAACTCAAAGATACATTTCTGTGATATTTCATAGCAAGACACATATAATTTAGTCTACATTTTCAGCCAATCTAAATAAAATAAATTTTCTGGTCTTTTTCTTCTAGATAAAAAGCATGAGATTAATGAAAAGGAGTTTTTTTTCACTACTTGGAGTAAAATAGCACTTTTGAGAAATACTTTAAGTAGGCTCTGTTAGTCTCTAAAATGTGATCGCAACAGTCCTCTACTTAAAGCATAGGTCAGACACCTAGAAAAATTACTACAAGTAAAGAACTCTGAATTAACTTTGAGTTTTCTTTTACTTCTAGGCTCTAGTTTTCTGCTTGAATAGAAATAACAAAACTTTCCTATTTCATGGGGTTCACCTGAAAAAAACACTATAAAAACACCTGTAGAACAGATTGAGAAATTACAGTATTGAAGGCTAAGCAAGCACCTAGAATGGCTACCCAGTGAGTTTTAAACATACCTTCATAATAGAAGAACATTGGCAGTCATATTAAAAATTAAAATTTGTTATTTGGCAAATACCAACAGATTCTCTTTAGAGAGCTTTCTAATCAAACAACAGACAAACACAAATAGTGTTAGAAGATACCCAACTCCTTTTTCCACAAAAATAAAAATAAAATTTGCACTACCTTATCTTCATTCTCGCTAATTACTTCTAAATCTTGACATCTAACTGGGATATACCACTTCCAATCTGTTCTTTTGACAGCTTCTGTCCTTCCTCCACTGCGGACCTTTGTTGGCATGGGCCCACTCATCCAATTTAGCCCTGCTCTCACAAACAGAAGGTTTCTCCAGAAAACAGCTCATTCTGAAACGATGGCGAGCTCTGTCTGCAGCATAAACAAGTCAATTCTTTGCTGCCAAGCCTGTAAATCTAAGGAAGAAGGCCCCAGAACTGCAGCACCCACCAATGCACAGGTGACATACTTTGTGTATTACCTCACCAGGAGGCAGTAAAGCAGCAGCTGGTTCTTTTTATCCTTCTTGAATACAGAGAGTAAGTAGTCTTCAAAGCTACCTTATGTACACTCCACCTTCCTAGCAGTACAAACCTTCAGCATATGCAAGAATCAGGAAACAAGGCTCAATGGACCTATTTGGCAAAAGCAGGGTCCAGAAACCAGTTCTAGGTGCCCAAACTGGGACTGGATCAAGGCATTTCAGATGAAACATCTGGAGGAAGAGCAGCAGCCGTGATTTGGTACCACCGGGATCCTTCATCCAACAGTGGCAGCACTCTGCGCTGCAGGAAACTCCAGCCCGGAGTACAGTGAGCACTTCTGAAACCTCTTCCTCCTCCTCATCCTCTGTCAAGGCAGAGCGGCTGGGGGTGCACCTATCCACCCAGAGCTGGCAGGGCTCCCTTCTCAAGGTAAAGCACTTGGACTCTCTCTTAGAAAGATCTAAACAATTTTTTTTTTTTTACTTTGAAAAGAGGAATACTGCTTACATTTAAAAATTTTCCCAGGAAAGAATTTTAATTACCTGTTTAAAAGCCATGAAGACACCTTCCACTCTTGATAAAGCTGTGCACCATGACTGAAAGGGATGCAAGGTCTGCACACACTACACAAGGAAGCCCAACTTCACAGCTTTGCCATTAGGGGAGTTCTCTGCAAGCTGGCAGAGCTGGATTTCAGACTAAGCCTATTTATGCACTAATATTAAATAGCCATTTAAAGAGAACAGAAACTAGAGTGGCAAGAGTGATCTCAATCTCTTCTAACCACTAAGCTTCAGAGCTAAGCGAAGGTCCACTCGTTTCCTCTCTTTCATTCATGAACATGTCGCTCATTCCTCTAAGGTCACTCAGATTCATCAGGTGGGGTGCAGGACTCACTTAGCTTAGCTGGCATGGCATGTGGTCATAAGACCAGGGAAGCAGAAGACTCAAATGTGCATCTCTTAGCCCAAAGAGGGAATTTCAACTGGCTTTTCTACTTCTTGGTAGTGTAATTAAAATTACTCTCTAATTATGGTATAACACAGGGATTCTTTCATCTGAAAATAAAACAAAATAGCAAGGACAATATGTAAAATGCACAGATACCTTCCACTTAGAGACCTGGCCAATTGGTTTTCGGTACAACTAAAGCTCAGAGATTTTTCAGAACATGGTTTTGTATCAATATAAGCATACAGTTGTCATCCAAAACCCCCAACAAAATAGTACTACGATTATTTGTTTCTCAGCATGGATTAAATGCCTTTCTGCAACTGTAAATTATAATTTAGAAGTCCTTGTACAGATGCATATTGTATCTGTAAATATGCACTTTTCAGGTTCAACTGGTAAGAAAGATGCAAGCTTAAGTCTACAGCACATTAGGTCTTACACTGCCTGCAAACCTAAGTTCCAAAACATAACACCCCCACCACAACCCACATATGTAAATCAGGCGAGTTAACAAGTAAAAATCTGGTACCCTTGCTGAAGCTACATCCCTTTAATGCATCATATTCCTTTCAACTACAACTCAATTAAAATTATCTGGGCTTGCTAAAATTTTCAGGATTTAAGCTGCATTTAGATTACTTTACATAAATGAAATTTAGGATTACAACGCTGCTCATATGTCTCACAAAATATCTAACCAAAAGGTAAAAGCTGGAGTCTTGCAGTGAAAGAGCTGGCAGATGAAAAATGAGAGCAGCATTCAGACCCACTCTCAGCAGTGCTGAGTCAATGTAACTATGGAAGTACAAGCTGCTTTCTATTTTGCTTCACCTATCTACAGCTGGTCAGCTGGGGTCTGAATGCAGCTGCTCCAGCACAAGGTACAAAGCAAGCTGCAAAAGCCACAGATATAAATTCAGAAGCTAAATGAATTTATAGTGATGATTAAGTACAAGAAAACCAAAAGCATTTAGTAATTAATAATGTCTACCCAAACTACTTAAAGAAAAAACCTTCTGCAAGGTATGCGAGAACGATAAGAATGGAAGGATACTGAAAATGCACTTTTTATAATAAATTCAAAATAACTCCATTACATTGGTCTTTAGAAATCTCCACTGAGAGAGTCAGGACACACATTAAGAAACACCCACTATGAAAAAGTTGCAAGTCTTTAAAAATAGCAGCGCTTTGCCTCCTCCCTCCCCTTTCCCCTACTCACCCTCCTCCCCAATTTCAAAATACATCTTCCCCAGGCCTTGGTCTGGAATGGCAGTTTCTGTGAACAGACCATACCCGACCATATGATTAGCCATTATTATTATCATCACCTTTTATGCTCTACTCTACATTAAGATGCAAATCCAACAGATGTGGTCCAACTAAGTTATTTACAAGGGTTTCCCTTTCAGATGTCCAAGGCAAAGCTACAACCAGTTCTGCGATATAATTACAGCCTCTCTCCACGGGCAGTAAGAGACGTCTGCCTGCGATGGTCTGGCCAGCGGCATTTTCTCATCTACGCTCTGGTTCAAACGGTTGCTATGATTTCAAATGGTGATCTACCCTTATTTTAGCGCGACTGGCTGCATTTCAGCTGCCGACATCTGACTGATTGATGCACATCTAAACAACGCAGCGATTATAAAAACACACTGGCAGTAGGCACCGGTGTTTCACCACCGTGGGCTCGCTCCTAACAGAGCGGCTGGCAACGAGACCGTGGGAAATTTAAGAGAAACACCAGCACACATGAGGCCTAACACTCACAGCCGTCACGTCCACCGAGAAAGAGGTGGCGTCCTGCACTTTTAAGAGGGAGAAGTTCATGGAAATGCCTATGCAGGTATCTGAACAGGCAGATCTCTCGCCTGCCGCACGAAAGCATCCAGGTGCTTCCCCTGCACATCGGCCACAGCACGTCCACCACGAAAGTGCACTCGAGGGCTGCCTGACCCGATGCACCACTGGGGGAACTGCTTTTCCGCCCCCACGGTTCCAGCCTCTGGCCAGACTCTCCACCGTATTCCATACGGGAGCACCCCAAACTCCCCGCACACGCAACCGGGGGGAGGGCGAGCGGCGGAAGCCACCGGAGCCCCCGGCCCCTGCCCCCGCTCCGCCACCCCCGGCCGGCGCCCGCCCACGGGGAGCCCGGGGCTGCGGGCGCGGCTCGGGAGGGGGCGGCGGGATGGGGGCAATGCCCTGCCGCCCGGGGGAGGGCGGAGGGAGGCGGGCGAGGGAAGGGAGCCGCGGGGCAGGCACCTGAGCGGGCGTGGGCAGCCCCCGGGCCGGAGATCCGGGCACCGGGGCGGGGGAGGAGGGCACGGAGGGGGGGCGGGAGGCCCGCAGGCCCCGGCGGGGCGGGCCGGGCCGCAGGTGGGCGTCGGGCGCGGCCGCCGGAGGAGCGGCCGCCGGGCAAGTCACCTCTTGACGCGGATGATCTGGTCGCGCATGGGTCGGATGTCCTGGAAGCTCTGCTGGTTGACCAGGCTGTAGACGAGGATGAATCCCTGCCCGTTCTTGATGTAGAGGTCCCGCATGGAGGCGAACTGCTCAGTGCCCGCCGTGTCCAGGATCTCCAGGACGGAGGGGGAGGCGTCCACCTCGATCTCCTTGCGGTAGAAGTCCTCAATGGTGGGGTCGTACTTCTCGATGAAGGTGCCGGTCACGAACTGCACCGTGAGCGCCGACTTCCCCACCCCGCCCGAGCCCAGCACCACCAGCGCTGCCGGCGGCGGGGCCGCGCTCACGGGCTGCGGCGCGGCCGGGGTGGGGCGGCGGCCCCGCCTCCTCCTTCCCGTGTCGCCACGGCAACAGCCAACGGGGCGGGACGGGGGAAGAAAGAGCTGCACCGTGAGCGCCGACTTCCCCACCCCGCCCGAGCCCAGCACCACCACCTTGTACTCGCGCATCCTCCCGCCAGCGCGGACCGCCCGCCCGACCCGCACCTGCCGACGGCCCCTCCTCACCCCCCCGCCATCGGCCGCCCCGCCCTGTGCCCGCCGCCGCAGCCGCCTCCGCTCCGCTCCCCGCCCGGCGGATGCTCCGGGCCGCCGCGGCGGCTCCTGGGCGGCGCTGCCGGCGGCGGGGCCGCGCTCACGGGCTGCGGCGCGGCCGGGGTGGGGCGGCGGCCCCGCCTCCTCCTTCCCGTGTCGCCACGGCAACAGCCAACGGGGCGGGACGGGGGAAGAAAGAGCGGGGAGGAGGAGGAGGAGGAAGAGGAGGGCGGGCACCGCCCCGTCACGTGGCGCGCCCCCCTTCCTGCCCCCGGGCGCGGCGGCCGCACGTGATGCCGGCGGGCGGCGGCGCCGCTGCTGTCGCCGCTGTCGCCGCTGTCGCCCGTGTCCCTTCCCCTCCCCGCGTCCCCTGCCGTGCCGTCGCTCCGGGGACACAGCGTCCCCCGGCCCCGCCGCCCGGGCCGGCTCCGAGCGGGAAGGGGCGGGACGAGCCAATGGGAGCGCGGCCGGGCTCCCGCGGTTCCGCTTCCCGGGCGGCGGGAGGCGGCTCCGGCGCGGTAAGTTCGGGCCGCTCCGGACCTGGCGGCTTTCCGGCCGTGTGAATCCCGCTGCTGCGTGTAGAAGTCAGTGGGATTCATCGAATCCATGGCAGTGATCCGGCGCGCGTTGGATCCCTTTGGACGCACTGCCGTCTGGGCCGTGCCTGCAAGGGGACGGCCGGAGGTGTTTGTTGGCAGTGGTGCCTGCCTTCTCGTCCCCTTCTGATAGAGGGAAGGGGCCAGTAAAAGTGGTGGTGCACTTTGGTAAAAGTGCTCCATCAAAACAGTATAGAAAATGAAGATGATTGATGGGATGGAATTCACAGGTCCTCCCAGGAACTGGTATCACTCCGGAAAGATGCTCACTTGTATGCTTGCCTGTCTGCTACGAGACAGACTCCTTAACGCTTCTTTTATTTATTTTCCCTTCTTTTTTTTCTCAGTCATAATTGGCTAGAATTATTTGATACAGGGAGTAAAGACTTTGTTTCCATTGGAGGGTCGAAGGTCAGCCAGAGCCCTTGGTCTGCTGTTCAGATGCTTTCTGAAAATGCTTTCTGGCTGTCGGAAATGAGCCCTGTCCTGGTGCTGTGTTTCTTGTTGTGCTGTTCTTCCCACTGCATTGTCATATCTTCATCTGAAGTATAGTCCAAGGTGTCGGCCTGTTTTCCAGGCGAGGCTGGTTCTGCTTCCTTTTTGGCTTGTTTTCATGTTTCCAAACCAAGCAGTGGCAGACATATTAAGAGCTTTTTGGAGCACATTTGTCCCTATCCAAGTCTTTCAGTTAAATGCTTGCCAACTGCAGCATTTTAAGCTTTGCAGTGTTTTGCTTGGGTATTCTGTTTGGCTGTTCTTCTGTGTGTTCTTGATTCTTTTTTTTTTTAATTGCAAAGCTTCAAAACAATTTTTTCTTAGTAGGATGGCGATAGCTTTGGTGCATCGAGGAGAAAGAAGATTATCTGCCAGCTTCTTGCAGTTCCCATGTCCAAAGCTTTTGAAGTAAACTGGAAACCACACTCAAATGAGTGATTTAAATATATCAGTACCAAAGAGGTAGACAATTTTTTACAGGACTGTCAGAATTCATTTGTAAATAATGCAGAGCCTGGTCATAACTGAGTAATAGTTTCGACAAATGACCTAATTTCTGTTGGTGACTTGAGACCTTCAAGTATTAGAAATGAGCCTACAAGAATGTGTTATATCGCAAAATACAAGACACTGTACAGATTAATAACTATTGTACAGATTAAATAACTGTAACAAATTAACAGTAGCAGAGTAATTAACTGTAACTAATGTACAGATTAATAACTATTTGTAGTGTGAATCCAGGAACCCTCCAGCAGAATAATGGGAGAATACCTGGATTTATTAGTCAACAATGAAAGCAGGCTTCCAGTTTAATGTGGTCGTGAAAAAACTGACTGTGACAGTGGTGTGCACACAGCCAAGCTTCTGGGTGACTGGTGAGACATTACTGTGTCCAGTTCTGATAAATCACATCCAGGAAAGAGGAGTTTGTGCAGAAGTACTTCCGGGAGGGTTACTGGAGATGAAAACAAAGCTTATCTACAAGAGTGCAGTGGGAATATTTGTTTGATTAACCTAGGAAAAGCAAATGCAAGGGAGAGTTATGAGTAACCAGTAAGGCAGGGTGGAGTCAGGCTCAAGCGAAAAGGCATTTAACCTAATGAGCAGCACTGATGGAAGAACACTGATCTAAACTGATTATAGAACACGGATCTAAACTGTCTCAGTGCAGTGAGTGAGGGCTTTGTCTTCTATGAAGAACAGTGAAAATGGACTTACTTAACAGGCTTTAAAATGTGTTGTGCATCAGAATAGGAAGATTATATGTAATTATACAAAACAGATTTAAGTGATCGATGTTGGAGGGAGGAGTTTTGGGCCTCCCTGACTTATCCTGAGACCAGAGCAACCTCCTGATGTTCAGCAGAAAAAAAGCTGTCAACTGCTGGTTCATGATGGGGAGGGTGGGAAGGCCACAGTTGAGAAAGAGGTAATAGAAATGCTCCCACTAAGGACATTTACACCACATGTTCAGTCTCTTAGATTTGATGGGCAGCAAAATGTAATTTTACTTAATAGTGTATGCAGGGGCCTAAGAAATGTAGAAACTGGAAATACAGAAGGATAGTGTATGTAGAGTATGGAGGATGTAGAAGAAAATTATAGGATGGTCAACAGGAGGAGGTGCTGGATGCTGTGACTGTTCCCAGGGATCTCACCGTAGCTGTTTTGAGGCTGAACACCTTGTCATTGTCCAGTGCTGTTTTTCTGAACTTCATTTTTGATTGTAATTCATCTGACAAGAGCAACAACACTGAAAATTCAGCTAATAAGTGCTGGAGGCTCAGCCCTGAAAACAAATATAATATCAGTTATGTGGAGTTATTTATAGTGAGGTGGAGAACATGGGGTCATTTAGGTACTGCCAGTCTGTTTTTATTGCATGTTGCTTATACTTCTGTTCTTCTTTACTGAAGAACGGGAGAAAAAAAAAAAAGGTAGTAAATTGCAGGGAAAGAGAAACTTCCTGCCATAAAAGATTGAATTGGGCAAGGCTTGCCAGGCAAATATCTCAGCCCACAGCATGCTTTCCCAGCGTGACTTCCTTTGTAGCCTCTCACAGGAGACTCGAGATTCATCTAGTCCCCCTGTGCTGTACAGCTGGGCTTTTGCCGGCTTCCTAGGATTTAGAAACTTCAGTTTTATTGCTCACTTCTCAAGTCTTTTTATGTCTTGTATCGAGCTGTCTTATTTCAAGCTTCAGTGGCCTGCGGCTTACCGCACTGTTTTATGGTAGCCTGGAGTTTCTCAATAAATATTGAATTTTTATCTTGCGCAGCAATCAACATACTGGTTTGTGATTTTTTTGCTAGTATTGTAGCCTCTGATTATGCATTAGGGTTTGTATTTAAAAGAGGAAAATGGCACTAATACCTATTTCCATTTTAAAGCCAGGGTTTGCCAATTCTTCACTATTAACAGTATCAGTTGCAAGGTGTACAATGTAGCAGCGTGACAAAGATGGGGGAATCCGTAGTTCCCTTCCTCTGAGAGCTGGTGATGGTCTTCTAACCCTGAAGCACAAGAAAATGTGTGATAAAGCTGTCTGTGCTACAGACTATTCTGGTGTACATTTGTTTTCCATGGTCAGGTGTTCTTTTAAGTGTTTATTAGTAGAAGAACATGATTTCCTGTCCTTGCTTACCATAATGTCTTTACATTCAGGCTGTCAATGCAGTTCCATCATCACATAGATTTCTCCTAATTGTGTGTCATTGCTGTATTTAGGAAGTGTTGAAGATTAAGATTTTGCTTCATCTTTAATATTTCTTCCTAGATAAATTGTCTTGTTAGTAGTGTCCATAAAGTTGTTAGCAAATTGGGGATGCAACTAGTTGCAGTGAAAGGTGGCTGACTTGGCTTACCCTGTCATTAGCATTTTAACACCTTACCAGGTTGTCAGACTAGTAATTTCCCTTTCACACCAGCAGTAAAGTTGTCCCATTCTTTTACCAAGAGCAAAATTATAAATGTTTGACACCTTTGTTCATGCTTTCTAGGTGAGAGCAGGAACTGTCCTTACCTGCAAAGGTGAAGGAGGCTGGACCTCCTCCATCATGTCTGGCAGCAGTTGGGTGGCAGCTCAGGTCACCCAAGAGCCCATCAGTGACAGCCAGATGATCGGAAATGTTCTTTGGGCAACTCTTTTCTGCCCAGTTTTAATTGCTTATAGCCTTCACTTAAACACATTTAGAGTCAGAAAGCTAAAATCTGAAGTGGTCTCTTGTACTTCCCGTAATCCACAGGGGTGAAAGCAGACCCTGGAAGCTGGATCTGTTAGGTCCCCAACTCTGCCCAACCCCACACTGCCTTTCTCCCTCTGACACCTGTGCTGGGCCATTTCAGCTCACTGAATTTGTAGAAAGTGAGCCCTGACTTTAAATAGAAATTGTTTTATAATTCCCAGCTGCTAGAGGCTCAGCCATGAAAGAAGAACAGAGTTAACTCTGTTAAACTCTCACAGTGTTGAGTTAACATCCTCAACTTAAAACAGTTTAACCCCCCCACCTATTGATTCCCAAGAGACTGTTTTGTGTTGTGAGGGAAAACAAATGAGATTACATTCCAGCAGAACGAGATTCAATTAATGTGTTTTCCCTTACAACTAGAGAGGACAACCAGGGTGAACACAATTACTGTGGCTCCACCAATAGATACTCATTAAATTGCTGTACCTGCCACTTTCAATTGTGTGATCCAGTCCCCAGGGTTTGGGTTCTTCTGGTTTTTAACAGTTTGAAAGAGATGGAGACAATAGGAGTAGACATACCAAAGTCTTCTTTCAGTCATAATTTAATTTTCTAACCAGAAAGGAGCATTAAGGTAGTTTCAGTCCCATGGGTTTATTTCAAAATTCGATAGGTCCAGAGATCCCCACAGCTTTCTCATTATTGATCTTTCCTAACACTTCTGGTTAACTGCTAAAAGAAGGGGATCACTTGTTGAGGGGTAGGAATGATGATTTTTAAACTGTTTTATGCAGTCAGTTGGCCATCCCTGTCATGTATTAAGGTCATTGTGTTTAATTGAAGATGGTGGTTAAATTAAAAAAGAGTAATTGCTCCTGGCACCTCTTTTTACTAATAGTGAAAATTTGATAAACCATTCCCCCAAAGTGCCTGGAAATCAAAGTGAAAATAGTATGAATTAGCTTGTGACCTGATTTTTACTGTTTTCAGTGGTTTTGGTGGACTTTTCCTGATGTATTATGGCATTTCACAACAAAGTTTTCCTTGCTTCCCATAAAGCAAATTAGAAATCTGGATGGTGCAATTAACTTGAATTAAAACTTCCACTGCATATTTAAGTTTTGTAAGAAATAGTCATCACTAATGAAGTGAAGTGAAATAAGTGTTGTTCAGATGTAAAACAGGGGAAGTCAGTTTCAAGATATAAAAAACACAGCAAAATAAACAAAAACCAGGTAATTTATTATTCTATTTGACTGTCATTCTTTCTCCTTATGATGTTTAAAAATAAATCAATTTAATCACCAGACTTAAGAGAAAGTTAGAAATGATAGTCTGTTTTTATTAAGATACAAAAGTTTTGCAATATCTGTCATCAGTCAACATATTTTTTCCTGAGTCAGACTTAAAAAAGTCCTTCTTTATAATAATCATTGTATAAGCATCAGGGATATTATACTTGTAGACATCAATAAATATTACAGTCACAATAATATTTGCTTGTTATGTGGTTATTTTTTGCAAAATATTCAGAACTGAAATGATAAGATGTCTTAAATGCTCTGAGTTATACTGTAAATTAAAATAAGATTTCCAATATACTTTTCACAGAAAAGGGGGAAGCATTTAATCTCGATTTCACATAATCCAGTTATAACTTAGATAAGTTCAATTCAGTACATGAACTAAAACCGAGTAGGTCGTTTTGGTGCATATCCAAAGGGATGGGTTTGTTCTGAACGTTCAGATTTACATCATCTGTCCTGGTGGAGTTGGTTGCTGTGCCAAGCATTGCAGTCACAGTGGCAAAGGCCTGGGGAGGGTCCCTGGGGAGAGGCAGGTTTTAAGGGCAGACATGGAGATGTAGGTTTAAAGTGGGACAGCCCCTGGAAAAGAGCCAGCTGCCACTTTGCCAGCAGGTGCTGACCCTGTCTGTGCACACAAGGAGGTGGACAAATGTGCAGTAACTTGTCTCTTTCTACATGAAGGTCTGGAGTTTCTACTTGTAGGAGCTTGTGAAGCCCAACCTCTTAATTAGTGGAACAGGAAATTTTAACTGAGTGCTTCAGGATCATGTGGTTTTTATATGATCTTTATCAACACAGGAGCTTCTAACTGCTGGCCTTCAGAGATAAACATTAAGGGCCTGAAAATAATTGCCTTCCAACACTGACTATTGGGTTTGCCTTTTGGTCTTCAGTTATTGTTGCTTCTTTTTGCTGCTTTGTGATAGATTGTTTGGATTTTTTAACAAAAACCAGGAATCTCATGTTTTTGATGCCAGTAGCTGATGCTTTAAGACAACCCAATATAATATATTTATGATAAAGTCATTCTGAGGCTAAAGAAAAGATTAATGCAAGGAAATACTAAAAGGAGCTGAGTTTGTGAGGTTTACAAAGCTCTCATACTCTTCTTTAGGTCTCCATGCTGTATGTGAATGCAACACTGTGACTACTGTTTTCAAGCAGCCTTTCAGAGGTGTGTTATAGTGGGAGGTCTGTGCAAGCAGGACATCTGCATATCCGACTTTAGGAACCACAGCTCATTTGCTGGAGTTGAAAAATACCAAGAATTAGCTCCAGCCCCTCGTGGCATTTTGTCTTGGGCCTTCAGTGAGAGCTGAGACAATTACAGGTAGATGCTTGCAAAATGATTTGGGAGCAACCCACAAGACACCAAACAAATCCATAAAGTTAGATTTTTCCAGAATTATTTTGGGACTTTCATATAGATCTGGTCCCACTGCACAGAGATGAACTTTCTCAGGATAGCTTTTCTGGGACAGATTCCAACAATATTTCCTTGTGGGTTTGGGATGAACATACTGGGCATATTAGATGACTGAGGAAAATGCTAGAACTACTCTGTGACAAACTTCTCAGGGTGGTTAGTGTCTAGTCATGCCTCCTCTGGAAAAAAAAGCATCATTAGGTGATGTATTTTTATCAGGTAAAATGATGGTTTTCTTTATGTGGAGGGAGACATGAGCAAAATTAGTGGTCGCTGTGGCCCTGTAATGTTCTCTTAAACCATACAAATCAGCCACCACCTGTCTAGTTAAGGACTAGCTTTTCATAAAATACTCTTATAAGCAAAATTTTAAAATTATGAAGAGGGTGCTGGAAAAATTGGTGTCGTGTTTTAAAAAGTGATAATTCAATTTGCATATGTTGTCTAAGTACCTGTGTGTGCGTAGTTAAGAAGACATAAAGGAGATTTAAAAAAAGAATTCTTTGCTGCAGTGTTTTCCATGGACATGAAATCCTTCAGCCAGTGTCTCCGCTACTATAAATTGGCATAAACTCCAATATCTTAAAGCTGTGTTAGTTTATGTGACCCAAAATGACCTCTGGGATTTGTGGGACCACTGTGTAAATACCAGACCTGCCAGGATCAAAATAAATATCCCCTTTGGTACAGTCCTGGCTCCCTGCTTACATCTTACTCCTTGATTTAAGCAACATGGCGTGAAGCAGAGCAGGGGTAAGGGAGCCTTCAGCAGCTCTGCACCTATCCCCAGCAAAACCCCTACCAGGCTGTTGCCATTTTCATCTTGCAGATGGAAACTGATGAAGAGAGAAGCTGTCTCCTTACTGTGGGCTAAAAATGCACTTTGTTTTTGGTGGAGGAAAGAGGCAGTGGCAGAGCTTTCCAGTACTAAGTAAGGGGCAAACCCTTCTGAGGAACATCTGACATGACAAGAAAGCTTTGTTCCTCCCAGCCCCTCACTTTCCTGTGGAGTGACACAGAAGGAGGTGGAGCAATGCTCTTGCAGGGCTGCAGCTCTGCCCTTGTGCCCACACAGATGCTTCCTTTGTGTCGGGACAAAACAAATTAGATGGTCTCCACCTGTGCAACGTGCCCCTCTGCAGGGGTGGGTGGACACTCAGGGATGGAGCTGGGCAGGCTAAATTGCTAGGAATGTAAATGCCTGAAGAACAGGCCTTTAAAATTGTTTTCTTTTCCCTCTGAGACAGAAAAGGCAGTGATTAAAGACATTGGCACTTTTTGCCAATCCGAGCTTTATCCAGTGGAAAAATGCAGCAGTCTGGGAGGTGCCAGGGATGCTCCTGGCAGGAGCAGCAGAGCGCAGAGCCATTCTTCCCTGCAGCGGGTTTGCTGCACTAGCAGGCATAGCTGCAGGCTGCTATCATCATAAACCTCCAGCTATTTTCATTTCACCAAAACAAATGCAAAGTTTGCCTCTAAACAGATATAAAATGCTCTAAAAGAGTCTTGGGCTTTTTCTGACATGGGGAAGATGCAGTGTCCCATGCCTGTGTGGGTACAGGTGTGTGGAAAGACACCAGGAAAGGCTGAGGAGCACTTGCTGGGAGGCTGGGTTGAAGCTGAGAGAACAGCTGCATGTGAGCCTGTGTCACCAGCATTGAACTAGTGGGATGGCTGCAGGGTCGAGGGCCTCAGCACACAGATCCAGCCAGCTCTCCCTTCTGAAGGAGAAGGAGCTTTGGCAGCCCCTTGGCTGAGCAGGGACCATCAGTGGCCAAGGGACGCCCAAGGGCAGAAACAGGCAGGTGTGTTGCAGGCAAGCTTTGTCTCATCTCAGCTGCCTCTGAGATCTGCAGGTGCACTGTGGAGCTAATCAGCCTCCCAAAACCCCAGACTTCTTAATTTTACTGATTTAAAAATAGCCTCAGGCTCTCTAAGGGGCTGCAGCTGAGGAGACTCCCTTGTAACCCAGCTGGCTGAACGGGCCCTGTAAAACTCACCCGCTCCCTCAGGTCCTCCACAGGGATGGTTTTTTCCAAGTGTGGTAGAAAAAGACATTTTTACATTTCTGTCTTTGCATGTGCTCCAGTTCCTCCGTGTTTTGACAGAAGGAAACATGGCGCAAGGGGCTGGCTACAGGGGATGCCAGTGCTGGCCTACAGCAGAGGTTTGGCAGAAGAAATCCCAACAAGGAGAAGCCAACAGGACTTACTGTAGAGGCCACAGACTTTTCTTTCTCATACTTACTAACTTCTCAGAGAGGTCCTGCTACTTCTGATGCCATAGGTTAGGGGACTTTGGGTTTTATTTATTTACATTGATGCCATTTTTCATGTGCAGGAGCAGGATAACTGGTGAGGTTGTTTGGATTCTGACAAAGGATGTGTTGAAGGAATTAAGACACATTCCCCAGGCTGTGCCTCTGAATCCTCTCCTTTGGGCCTTCCCATTCAGCTCTACTAGAAGGCTGTAGGGTGGTCCTGTGGTAAATCTAGTAATCTGCTGGACAAAGCACCAGGCGCCTGAGAAGACCTTCTGTGTCTTGTTGACAGCCAATCTAATTATCCCTGCAGTGATTGCCACAGACAGACACTCATTTTGGGATCCTGAAAGAAAAACATTGTTTAAAAGGATGAGGTACTTCCAGTTCTGTGAGACAGGGTGCTTTTCACTGCTGAGCAGCTACCCACAGCTCCTGCAGAGCATGAGCAGTGTCCATAGATCCACACATTAGCTTCTCCTAACACCCTGCTCAAGTAACCCAGCCTGAGTCTATTCCCTTCAGCTGTGCATCCAGCTCCAGTAATAAGTGTTTAATCCCAGTGAAGCCCAGCTGCTGCAGGTCTTGCTTCTGAGGGACCTCCCCACAAACTCTGGATGTTTCAATGGGTATCAGCCCCTGTGAATGGGAGCTGCTGACACCATGATGCTGCAGCATGCATTTCTAGATAAAACTCACCTTGGGACATTGCTGAGCAAAATAAATCCAAGTTCTACAAATGTCACATCTTATCACGGCCATTTTCTTTATTAGTTTTATTGCAAATTGGCTTCAGTCTATTGACTCCTAGAGCATGAAGCCACATCCAGCTAAGTCTTAGATGCTGAAAACTAAAGGAGATGCAGCTGTTTCTCTCTGGAGCATTCATGAGGTAATAATAGTAACAATAAGGGGAAGGAAAATAGAGCAGTTTCATTGTGATATTTTTTAGAAAGTAAGGATTCCATTGAATATAAAATGGCCATTGATTTTAGGCACTTTGATGGACTAATGTTTGGTTTTCATAGAGTCATTTTCTGAGAAGAGCAGAAAAAGCTGTGTCAAGAGGGAACAACCCTCACTTTGTATAGAGAGGTGCTGCTGAGTAGAAGTGCTGAAGTCCTTTATTTAAATAGGAATAATTATATTGCACAGGAAACTTGGATTTGAAAGCAGTTCCTCTGATACATTCCTCTTCAAGAGTAATTATCTGCTGCATTCACCAAAGCCCAAAGGCTGATCTCATATCACACTGGATCATCCGGATTATGGCTAAAATTAAAACAAAGGGAGAGGAAACTAATAAGAAATGATGTAAAACTCCCAAATGCCCGGTCTAAAAGGAAGTCCTTTCCATCAAGATGGAAGGTGGAATGCCTTTTAGAGTGAACATCTGATGTAGATGGAGCAGATAAGCAAATAAGATAATAATTATGCTGCACTTGGCTTCCACCAACTGATGTCCCCTCACTGCTTTGGACCTTCTGCTTTTCATGGGGTTTCCATCATACCCAAGGAGCTCTCATCAAAACCTTTCCTGTCAACAGCATTCACTGGGAAAGACTGGAAGACTTCTCTGGCCAAATAATAGTAAGCAGAGAGTTGCTTCTGCTGCTGAGGTGGAGACTCATTTGCAATCAGCCTGCTTCATTTGTCTTCTTCCTGACCATAGAATGTTGGGCAGAACAGATGAGACATTGCCTTCATGGAAGTCAGATCCTCTCTAGGAAGGCTTACACCACCTTACCTTCCATGCAAAACAAATCTGTAATTAAATGATGCTTTAAATGCTCAGACTGTTGTGGTTTCCTTCTTTAGTTATGAAAATGAAGTTCATTTGGTCAATTCCACTGGAACTGACTCACAAAGGCTTCCATAATCTTGCAAGGCGCTTTTCTGTATGGTCAAGAACAGCATGGCCCTTAATTTGGATGCAAGGATCTCCTAAGGAAGGCAGCAGAATCAGGTGGGTGGAGATAAAAGTCTCTGTGCATCAATTAAGACAGGATTGGCTAATGCTCCCCCTGAAGTAGGAAAAGGACATTTTCCCCCTGAAGTTTCTCTAAACAGTAAAGGATTCACATTAATGTGCATGTGTAGTGGTGGAAAGTGGTAGAAAGGTGTTTGATTACTGTAGAACAGATCACTTAAATCATCTCCTCATCCTTCAGGCAGTGTGCTCAATCTGTGGGGGCAAGATGAATCAGTTCATTGCACCCATTACAGTCCTGCAGTGGTGCAAGGGCCACAGCGTGCTGCCTGGCCACATGGTGCTGTAAAAGCCTACATCATCTCTAGAGTCTAGAGAAGGAAGAAAAGGGGAACTAGATGGTTTGAAAAAAACAACCACCCTCAGACAAAAATAAAGGCACGGAAGCCAGCAGGTGGCATGGAGTTCCCATGGTGCATGTATGCTTAGAAGACAAGCTCGGGTGAAAGCCAGAGCAAGAAGGAGCTGGAGGCAGGATTTGGAATGAACAGCACCCTGCTGTTTGCCCCATCTTGATGCAGGAGGGGTCACACTAGGCACTTCTGTAGGCAGCAGGGCTGGGAAGGCTTCAGAAGAAGCAATTCTGCCTAGAAGTTCAATGTTGTTACCCTCTGGCAAAGCCTCAGTCACTCTCCATTTGCTTATACAAGAACCCTGGGGCTGAATGCAAAAGGCCTGAATTTTTGTGTGGTAAAAGCACATTTCTGTTCTACCTGCACACAGAAAAGGATGCTCAGGAAGAATCTGTTGCCACTGTTCAGGCAATCCATACTGTGCTACGTCTGGCAAATAGAGTGGCTGTAAGTAAGAAAGTGCCAAGCTGGCTGACAATTGGATTTAATTTGGCTTAATTTGCTTTATAGGCTCTCTGTATAGAGTCATAGAATGGTTTCGGATGGGAGGGACCTTTCAATGTCATCTAGGCCAACCCCCTGCCATGGGCAGCTTGTTATCAACTCAGCCAAGTTGCTCAGAGTGTCATCCAACCTGGCCTTGAATGTTTCCAGGGATAGGGCATCCACAACTTCTCTGGGCAACCTGTTTGAGTTTTTTGTCACCCTCATTGTAAAAACCAGAATTCTGTCTTATATCTAATCTAAATCTACCCTCTTTTAGTTTAAAACCATTATCCCTTGCCCCATCACAACAGGCCCTACTAAAAAGTCTGTCCCCATCTTTCTTACGGGCCTCCCTTAGGTACTGGAAGGTACCTAAGGTCTAAGGTCTCCCTGGTCTCCCTGGAGCTTTCTCTTCTCCAATTAATCACCCCAGCTTTTTCAGCCTGCCTTCATAGGAGAGGTGCCCCAGCCCTCTGACCATCTTCGTGGCCTCCCCTGGACTGACTCCAACACGTCCACATCATCCCAGAACAAGCAATCTAACAAGTTGGTGAGAAAAACACCAAAGTTCCCATACATACCTGCAACTCCAGACAAAACTGGACTTGAAGAAGTCCAGCCTCTCCCATGATCTAATTAAAAGGAAATAAAATGAGAAGTCCCTTGCCATAGCAGGAGTTGCCAGCATGCTTCTATTGCTGCCCAGAAGCACTTACCATGAATTCTGAGATAACAGCAGAAGAACAGGCAGTACCGTCAGCCCAGGGACTTCCTCCAGTGCTCCTGCAAAGTTCACACTCGTGGGGGAGTGCATTGGTTTTCTATTAGAAGAGTTCAACCTCATTTATTTCCTCGGGAATGGGTATAAAGTAGCCACTTTTAAGGTCAACAGAAAAGGAAAACACTTTCTATCCCATTCTGTAGTTAGAAAGTCCACTGAAACTGGCTTAAGGCTCACCACTTTTTTCCATTTGAGTTCTCTTTCACTTGGAGTTGCTTATGTAGCTTTTCTTTTGAGCCCCTCTCACTCGAGGAAGGACACAAAACAGGACTCTTGCCTTTCATAATCATTCATCTTAAACCTAGAAATGAATGTGTGTAGGCTTTACCAGCGCCTGTCCTAAGACAGCTTGTTATCAAGACTTAGAGAAATTAAAGCAACACAACTCATTTGGTTAGAGTGGGGTACAGTCATTTCACATGTTAAACAGAGCAATTTATTTGCATACAGGGACAGTCCGTCCCATTGCAACTGCACTCAGCCTATGTTGTACTGATAACATCACACCTTCATTGGCGTAACTAACTGAATAAAGTCCATGTGGAAGTTAAGCCTGAAGAAATCATATCACATCATAAAGGGTTACTGTGTGTTGTGACTCCTCCCTACAACATGGTAAGACATAAGAACTGCTTGAATTCCTCTTGTAAATTTTCACAAGTTTCTCAAGAATTTTGTGAACTGCTCTAGATTTACATCTGTGAGTGCAGGAACACGTTAGGTGACATGAAAAGAATTTCTAGGTATCATAGTAGGAGAGAAAAAGCTTAAATATGCAAGCTGAACATCCTCCAAATACCTACAGAGAAGATCAGGATTTTTAACTATCAGACAATTTCAGTCAATCTCATGATTTTGTGATTTCTTGTGCATGACCATTGTCCTTTGTGAAAACAGGCAGGATTCATTGACTAAATTCATCTAAGGTGTTGTACAGTATCTGAGACACCTGCATGGGGCTGGCAGACTTAAGTTAACATACTCACCCAGACCTGTGCTGCTCCATAGCAGCAGCTTTAGGCCAAGTGGGTACTCTGCAGTGTCCCATTTGAAACTCCACAGATGCAGACAGAAAGCTGGATCCCACTCCAACAGTTTTCCAAGAGTGAACCAAGAGTGAAAAACTTGCTCACACAGTCCTGAGCTGTGCCGTAAGCTACCAACTTTAGCATCTCTGGATGTGCTCCACTGGCATCCAGTGCAGTGGCTACAACCATAACCCAAGGAAGTAAAAGCACTTTTCCTTCTCGCTCTGTGTGAGAAGGAGAGGCAGTCATGGCAAATACAAACACAGCTCCGGTGTAGCACAGGCAGCACCTGCATGGCCATCCCTGGGGGCTGTTCCTACAAGGTGAACCTCACACCACTGTGGTCACCCTCGCCACCTCCACATCCTGGCATCTCTTTGGTCTGGTGGCCCTCTGAGGAGCCACAAAGGCCACACCTTGACTCTTTTGTGACAATTAAGGCTAAGGAAGACAGTCACCAGAATTTGTTTTCCTTAAAGGTAGTATCCAAATCCAGCCCTTTGAAGATGAGAGGAGCAGGGC
This sequence comes from Pyrgilauda ruficollis, assembly GCF_017590135.1. Classification (NCBI taxonomy): domain Eukaryota; kingdom Metazoa; phylum Chordata; class Aves; order Passeriformes; family Passeridae; genus Pyrgilauda; species Pyrgilauda ruficollis. The sequence goes on along the minus strand of NW_024525934.1, from coordinate 2,361,119 downwards.
GTCTTTCCTGTAGTGATTTTCCTAAGTCATAAAGCCAAGTGTCTTCCTCACATTGCAAGAAGCCTTGATGGAAATAATGCAACTGCAACCCAGCACTGAGTAAGTTGTTCCCACCAATACCTTCCTTTCCCATTTTTTAGTATTGCATTTTTTCCCCTGGTATAGCAGAAGGTATTTTAATGTAATTAAATATGTAATTTATTTTCTACAATTTCTATGGTTTTTATAATTACAGAATTAGAAGAATAACACTTTAGAATGCATTTCCATAATTTATCCATTCACATATAATCAAACTATCTATTGCATACCTTTATGCTCGAATACATTACATACCAGCAATAATGCAACAGCTGAGGTGATTTTGCTCTCACATACATCCACTCCAGCAATAAATATCATCTTGACCCATGTAAAATAGCCTCCAGAACTGTCAATTATACGACATTAAAAAGGCAGGCTACTGGACAAAGGGCTTGGCTAGAGAACTGATTGCAGGCATAAAGAGCATGGTATGCTCAGATGACCGTACGATCAGATGCCAAGGAAGGTGTTCAGCAATTCCAGGTGAGGTATTTTTTTTGGTCCCATGAATTCATTCAATAAATGTCAGTAGCAGGACATGCAATGCCTGCACTGTTGAGAACCTTGCTCATGAGTCCTTTTATCTATTGTCACCCGCAGTACAGAAATGTTGGGTTGTTCCTGGGCTCTCTTCTGGAGTGAAACAACTCTTTCAGAAAGAAAACCCAGTTGCTGTTTCAGTAACTTGCACAAGAGTCACTCTCAAAGTGCATCATGAACAAGGTTCAACCAGTTTTGGCTTCCTTTGCTGTATACAAACATGCAAAACTATCCTAGCAGTCTCTGATCCCTCAAATGTCACATCCCCTTTTGTTTCATGCTTTTAATTCCAGTGGATTGCGAGAACACCCCAGTGCCCAGATTACTTCAGACTTTTGAACTGACAACCAAGCAAAACAGAGAATAAGTCTCTGTTGCTACCTCATGTGGGGCCAGGGGAGGTGCATGGTCAAGCTCAGGGGGGAAAACCAAAGGTTTCTAAAGATTTCTCTTCTTGAGAAATAACTTGCTCCATTTTGGAAAGTCTGATGTTATCTGAAGGGAGGACGCTCTGCATGTGGACACGTACAGACACTGTGGGTGTGCTGTGGCCCCTGAAATCTCACAGCTTCCATGAGCACTTCTCCAATGCCAAGAAAGTGTCAAATTTGACAAGAAACAAAGCAGCTTTTAGACAAGAAAAGTGACACGTGTTGACCCTTCTTGGCAGTTGACAACTGTCCAGGGTGAGGTTTAACATCAGAAAGTGTCAACAGACGGGCTTCCCGCTCCTGAGTCATTAGGAGCTGAATTTTAATAATTTGCTGCTTCTGCTCTACAATGCCCTTGCAGCTCTCTAATGCTCCAGTCCTTCCCTGCCCCTGCAAGTCATCCTATTTCTCCTCTCCATCCCACATACTCATTCTCAGCAGGCTTCTGGCTCAGTACGCCTGTGATACATCCAAATGGATTGGTTGACCTGGTGGTTTTCCACATCACTTGTGACTTTGGGCTCCTTTCAAACCAGCCCTGTGCTGATGAAGTGTAGACAGCTTTATGACACAAACTCTTCTTGATTCTGCAGGAATTGTATTTTCTTTCTTTAGTAGCATTTAAAAAAAATAAAACAGAGAAGGCAGTGTGAAGTAACCACAGAGCTGCCAGCCAGAGTGTTTAATTTAATCCCTCCTCTGTCACTAGTTTGCCATGCAATCCCTGCCTGTGGGCACACAACTCCTCTGTGATAGTGCTCTCTCCAGAGAAACTAGCAGATAACATGGATTATTTGTTGGTGAAACACTCTTCAAGACGCAGGAAAGAAAAGAAGACGCAAAGCATGTGCCACCAAAAATTCCCTCAATGGTCAGGCAATTGTGAGGCACACCCCCGGGATAAGCAGTGCCTGCCTGCACCCTGGCATGCGCGGTGGGCGGGAGGGGCTCGGGATGGCCCTTGGAGGCTGGAGCCCTGTGGCGCAGCATCCTCAGCAGGAGAAGGGCATGGGCTTCCTCACACAGCATCTGCATGTCCTGCACCTGGGGACTGCACTTAAGGATTTGTTGCCTGAATAAGCAATTAAGGAAAAAATAAAATTTAAAAAATACACAGCTTTTAAAGATCCCTATTTTTTGTTACCCCAGGCCCCTCTTTCCCGGAGCGCGCCACAAGAAAGGATCGCCCTGACTCCGCTCTCATTTTAAAATGCTTCTTTTTATTTCAGTGGTTGTACATTGGGTGAATGAATTTAACGTCACAACAGAAATAGAATGGCTATTTAACAGACCACTAGTAATTATATATGCTGGAAAAAGAGTGAATGGAGGGGTTTCTTTTAACTGTTACTGAAATATTCATTGTACTTGTCGTCAATTATGCTGGATGAGAGAGGCAAACAAAAAGGTATTTTGGTGAGGTGCTGTATCCTTTGAAGAAAATAAGCACTGAGACATCTCAAGTCACTTGAAACCATGTCCCAGCTACAGTATTCACTGTCTCCGTGTTGGCCCATCTCATGGTTCTTTTAGGGGGTTACATTTCTTGTTGTATTTTTTTTTTAATTAAACAAAGCATTTAAAATTTAATCATTTTCATTAGACTTTTTTTTAAAATATAAACAAAGTTTTGGCAAATAATATTTATACAGAAAAATAGTTTTAGATCTTCCCAAATTTTGAAATAGTCTATAAAATTACTTTATAAATAAATAAAATGCAGAATCTGTTGTACACGTATTTGCACATCTCTGTAATTGCCTCCTTACTGTTAGCATAGGTTTGTACTTGTACAGTTTCAGGAATATTACAAAGTCATAAAGTCGGAAAGTGGATCTCTTATTAAAAATACATTTTCTCTTTTTGTCTGTCAGTTTATCTGAATGAAAGACCTGATGTATCTGAAGCTTCGTCATCCATGGGCAAAAAATAGTAATATTGGATTAATTGTAAAAAACATAGAATAACAGTAATTTTGAAACATAAAAAGTTCACACAAAATGATGTCTTGAAGAGTTATCTACATAAAATATTTAAACATGGATAATTTACCATTTAGTATTATACAATAAACTACCCAAATGCCTAAATTAACTATTATAAAAAAATAAAAACAACTTTGACAGATATAGGCAAGTTGCAGTGTCAACTACCTAGTTATAATGACTGAGAAAGTCTACAAATATTAGTGTTTTAATAGTATATAATGGTGATACCTTAACTGCTAAAGTAACAAGTTAAGATACATTATTTTCCCACAAATTAAACTAACGCAACGTTACAAGCACTATGTTAATTTTACAACCAAATTGTGATTATTTTTTTTCTTTCGGATGATCAAATCTCCAGCTTTATATATAAATAGATAGTAATTAGACATCGGACAAACAAGATTTAGCCTGGAAAATAATTTCCTAGACAAATAATAATATGGTTAGTGCCTTCAGTCGTTCAGAACAGGCAGTGCTGCCAAAGTTTAAAATAGTTTACAATCAATCTGAAGAGGTTAAGTTAAAATACTGCAATCACTAGTAATGTCCACATAGAAAACTTATGCTGCAAACAATTATACATAATATCCACTTATAACAGCTGTCTTGTTTTTTTAAACAATAATTTAAAAACTATGTCATTTATGTGATACATGTGCAACATATAAAATGTGAAATATGAAATATTTGGTACAATAGTGCTTGAAACAAATCTCAAATCAAACAAATGAAATTTTAATTATACATATATAATTACCTTGTAAATCAACAAAGTATTTAAAAAAGTAAACAACATTAAAATCTGCTTCATCCATATATATGTATGTATGTATATATAACATGTATATAATTGTATTAAAGATATTTTCATACTTTTGTGACATAAAATATGTTTTTAAAGGAAAACAATTAAAAGAACTATTTTTCTCCACTCTAATCTGGTTACAATCTTATAATCCAATTTAAAAAAATGCAAATACAGTAATGATTTATTAAACTGAATCTCATTCTACATTCTTAGTGTTCAGTTAATACACTAGATTAAAGTCACCTATGAAGTCTCAGTGACTCAACTGAATTTTAATTAAATTAGAGTATCATACAATCTCTTCATCTACAGCCTTTCTTTTTTTTTGCCTTTTCTTTTGTTAGTTTGGTCTTGGTTTTTTTGTTCTGTTTGATTTTACACTTCTAGAAATTACTTCTTAACAGCTTGGATCTTTTTGGTAACCTGACTATGAGTTTCAAAGATTATTCACGTCCGATGAGATTTGACTGTTGGCATCAGGCTCACTTTCATCAAGTCTGATGTGACAAAATTTAGGCACTTCTGCAAAGTCTATTTTAAAAACATTATAAATATACTCGTAAAATAATATTCTCAAGACTTTGTTCTTTTGGGGATTGAAAGGGGTATGAAGTTCATACTGTGCAAAATTTTAAAAATTTTCTTCTGCTATTCTGCTATGATTCAAATGCAACTTCTCCATACAAGTCAAACACCAACCATGTGCATCTAAAGACTTTGTGCTTTACTTTGGACTTCTGGCTAGAAATATCAGATTGGCAGGATGATGTGCAGGACACCGGGCTGCGTTTCACCTCCTTTGTCTTGGAATCAACTCACCAAGGGAGCAAAACCAAGATTTTTTTTTAACTGAGAAGAAAACCCCGAATCATAGTTTGGGTGAGAATTAAACCTGCAACTGGGGAAAGTTTTTAGTCAATGCAATTCAATTATTGCTGAGCTCGAAAGATTCATAAACACAAAATCTCACGAGACTAACTGATCTGGACCATTTTCGTTAGGTGTAGTTATGGAGAAACGACAGTATTTGCAATAATTAAACTATGCTTAGAAAATCTTTAAAACTAAATGTTATCCTTTATGTCTTGAAACATCACAGCTGGTATCAGGTAGTTAACTATTTTAGGTTGGAGTATAGTAAGCATACCATATTTAATATTCATATATGACATAGCAGCACTAGCTTTTTTGAGTTTTTGATTTGTCCATAAGAACAAATTCTTGACTTAGCATGCAGTTTGTGGCAACTCTAGAGAGGAGGAGACGGGGTAGTATGTACAGTAGCCGTGCTTGGCCGTCCGCAGGGAGGCTTCGTGACACTCCGTTCCGCTCCTGCCGGCTATTTCAGGATTATCTGTTGAGAGAAAGGGAAAGCGTGATCGCGCTTTTAGGTGACGCGGGGACAGCAGTGCGCCCAGCCGGCCCGCGCTGGCCTAGCTGAGCTCAGGCACAGCTCACACAGGACAGCATCCCGTGGGGGACAGTGCCCCGCGTGGGAAAACGTCCCCTGTGGGACAGCGTCCTGTGTGGGACAGTACCCCAGGTTGGACAATATGGGACAGCATCCTGTGTGGGACAGCGTCCCGTGTCCTCAGGCTGCCTTTTGGCGTTTGTGTCTCACACACCTGGTTGTCACCCCCTGCACACACGTGCATGAGAACACGCAGAGGGGGTACTTTATGTCTCAAAATACTGCAGGGCAGTGCTGAATCCAGGGCCTGGCCATAAGCAGGGTGTGCACCCTCAGCGCCCTGCCTGTCAGTGGAGGTGGAAGCCCTGCACCCCCCGGAGGAGCTCAAAGTGCATCTGTGCCCGGGGCGATTCTCCAGCTCCCACTGTGCTCCCAGAAAGTCAGGAATGACCAGGGGACACAGTGGAGGCAGGGCTCCTTGCCACTAACAAGGAGAAAGATGTACTGGGCTGGGTGTTTTCACTAAGCAAAAGTGTCTTTTCAATGCATTTCTAGCAGCTGCTTATTCCCTAAAAAAATTAACTGCAGATCAGTGAACTTGAGAGGTTTCATCACATTTCCTTATGGCAAGGATTCCAGAGGGATTACCATAGTGGTACCTCTGTGCACCTAACTAGTCACTAACCTTGCTGCTTTACCTTCATGCTGTCTCAAATGGAGGGTGAAACAATCATTTTACAGGTGTATTTTACTTGTGCTTCCAATATTGCGAAGGTTAAATGCACAGTGTGCTCAGCAACCAACTCCACCTGCTCACAGTATTGGAAAATGGTTCAGATTTCCATCACCTGCCTGAAATGGCTGTCAGTGAAAGTAATATCAAAAGGCAGAGGTGTGATATTTACTCATGCCATTGCTATCCTGTGCTCCAGACTTAAGCACGAGTCAAGGAATTAAGTGTATTGCCTGCTCTTCTTGTTTCATTTGGCTCTTGGCATATTTTTAAGCTGTATTTGCAGGTGGTATGCAAGGCAGTCACGACAGTACTTGGACCTACTTGTGTATTATGAAGCTAGACCACTTCTTAATGCAATATTTCTATTAAAAGAGGGGGAAAAAAAGGTGTTTGGAAAGCAACTTAAGCAACATACTACCTCTGACATACACACCACCGAAACAAAACACACTCAGCTCTGCACGGCAGGTGCTCGTCCCCGTCCCCTGCCCATCACCCCCACTGCTCCTCACAGCTGCACTGCCTCACTCTCTGTGCACAAGCACATCTCCCTGACCCCAACGACCTTGCCAGCGAGCCAAAAAGCCATCTTTGATTGCCATCAGCTCTGGAAATCTGGTGACATGTGAGGCCCTGTTGTAATGACACTGTACAAACACCTGCTGCTCCAAAGGACTTAACATCTAAATACATCATGCACACAACAAGGACATATATTTTTAATGAACTTCCACCCATTGTGAGTTTGTTAGCTTATCGCCTATCTTCTGTTTCCTTTTGAAATAACAAAGAAATACCTTTGCTCAAATAATAAAGCCCTGTCTGTGATAACCCTGGTCCAGCTCCAGCACGGTGATTTGACAATACGTATTAAGAACACAGCCATGCTGAAAATAAGAAATGACCAAGATTTTCAGCACTGGTATTTTTAGCATGTTACAACCCAACATTAATGTAATTAATAAAGCAGCTTTAGCTACACTGGGTTAGCCATAATCACACAAGTGTATTTAAAGGATCCTAAAGTCTCACTTAATGGTACATAACCTGAAACTTACTCAGTAAAATCCCATAACTTCAGACACTGCAGCTGACTACATCATCTGCCAACTTTTGAGGGGATAAACTTGCATTTCCTATAGCTTTTTTCCCCTCAAGTACAGAGAGACAGTAACTGCCCCTTGTGCCCCACTTTGGAAAAACAGTCCCACAAGACTGGTGCTCACAGTTCCCCCAAAATGTGTGACAGAGAAGGCAGAGGGCCTAATCTCAGGCTGTTTCTCAGGAAAATGGTCGGACAATTCCTGGCACTGTGATTAACGCAAGTGCCACTCATCCTGCTGTGTGCCAGGCAGGACAGAGGGGTCCTGGGCAATGTGAAAGAGCAGAGACCCCTTCTCTTCCCTGCCCTGGTGAGTGGCAAAGCCCAAGGTAAGGACTTCACTGCTGTGTCCCTATTCCTGCCTTTTCTCTCCTCCTGTTAAAACTCAGGAAAACAGCGAAGACAACGTGAACACTTTCCTTTTCTGTGCAAGCTGTCCTGTTTATGGGTTGCAGGTGCCAGAGGAGCAGCTGGAGCTCTCGCTGCCATGCCTCTCCTGCTGCCAGTGGCTGTGGAGCTGGCTTGCTCCCACCACAGCATCCTCGACGTGCCGCCCCTTGTACAAGGGCCGTAACTAGGGCATGTTGCACCCAGCTATTTCGAGCACACGTAGGAGTCCTCCTAGGAAAAAACCCTCAAGTCTCTCTTTCAGAACAAGCTTCTCCAGTGCAGAGTTGCAGAACTGAGGAGCTACATTTCTTTTTTAACCTTAGCCACAAAGTATAAAACGTCTCCAGTAGTCTTTAATTACATGTTCACACCCTATTTCTCAAAAGATATCACAACTCTGCCACAGCTACATACACAGGCATCAGCTTCTGCACTGTTTTTTTTTTTTTTTTGCTGTGTCTGACAGAGAAACATAAAATGCTAAACTACTTTACATGGAAAACACACTGTGAACCTCTCCTGTTTAATCTACAAATGAAGTAATAAACTGTGATGGAGGCAGAGGTTATCTAAGTCTGCATCGCTGCTAATTGCTCCATCACTTGCATGCTGAAAAAGGAGAAGCTGTACTGCAGAAAGAACATCCCTGCAAACACTTTCTACAGAGTCTGCACTCCCTTGCTACTTGTAAATAGGTCCAGCCACCTTCATGTTCACCACTCTTTGAAGAATTACATCTCAAATGCACATATATATGACTTGTCATATTTTCTCTGATACTATTATAATATTATATTTCACAGCAACAGGATGCAAGGTCATGACACTTTTACCATAGTATATATAAGAAAAAACCCCAAAAAACAAGATTATACAAAGACAGGTCAAGCATGGGAATGCATTTTCTCATGCTCCGAATGGTTAAGATCCACAGGTGTGGATGCAGACATGCCAGAAAACACACCTTCTGCTCCTGCAGTAAAAGATCTAATAAGAAGACTATTTCCAGCATAAGCAAAATGGCCTGGCACTTAAGAGTCTTGAGTAGTTCCTCACAGAAGATTTAATAACAGAAAAGGGCATTTTTTGAGGTAATCACAGACAAAGGTACCCTCTCCGTCATCTTCTTTCTTGGTACCTTTTTGAAGTGGCAGAAAGCTGTCTACCCTTTAGATTAAAATCATTCACACTGTGCCAATGATAGTTAACAGACCTCACTGAAACTAGTAACACAACGAGTGAACATAAATTTCTGCAAACTACTTTCTAAATTCGCTTCTCAAATTTTTCCAGCTCTTTAGAGGTGACATTTTCAGCTCCTAAATGTCAAGACTTTCTTTCCTACCAGAGCATGCCTCTTTTAGACCTTTACCTTTAGGACATCTGAGTGATCATAGCGGTGATTAAGCTCCTTGTGCAACACAGAACATCCTGAATTCAGGGTTGCTCATAAGGTACAATTCTGCAGTGTCATCCAGGGGACTGACAACCAAGAGAGATATTACTGCCAATGGTTTCAGCTTCTCACCAACTACCAGCGCAGATAAATAGATTTGGGAGTTCCACAGACCCAGCAAAGGTGGCTGTGATCAGTCATTGCCTCAAGACTCAAAAAGTAAAATTGAAAGTCTTTTTAAATTAAAGCAGAAATTCAATTTTTGTGAACTCTTTTCTGACACCCAGGTTACTGCTTTAACTTGATACAGTGACCAAATTACAGAGAATCATGACTAAGTTCTAGGAATTACAAGAACACTGTTTGGCTTGAGATTTTCTGTTTTGAAGCTACAATTCACAAAGCTTCTTTATAGTCTTTGACTTGAATTCATTTTCCAGTTCCAGATTTATTATACAATGATGAATACAGAAAATTTACCATTCTGCATGAATTCAGTGTACATGAACTCTTGTTCAACTAAAGACCTGTCACAGTGGATCAGCTGGAAAACATGACTTTGCATCTACCACTGACATGTTCCTTTTTCAGAAGTTTTGAAATTATTACTCCAAAATACAGTGTGCTTTATAAACTCTAAGATATTTTAATAAGATGCTCAGATTTTATTTGATCTCTGCATTGGAAAGCATTTACCCCTCCAAAAATTAACTCAGACATAGCAAACATTCTGGTCTGCTCAGCCTTCCATTTTGAAAGCAATGTAGTAACAGGAGTTTCTTGTAAACAGATTTATCTCAGAGCACTTCAGACACGAATGCCTCAGCCGGTCACCCATTTTACATCTTCTAGGCTACCTCAGGCAACTTATTTTAGCTTGAGACAGATTATCAACTCATGATGCTTTTTTGCCCTCGACCAAATGAAAGTCTGTGGTGAACAGTTTGCACCAAGGTATTTAACTTTTGAACACCTGTGTCAGGATAGATGAACCCTTCCACAGTGACATTTTCTGTTTGCATGTTTTTCACATGAGTAGCAGACTGGTCAGATATATCTGGGGTATACATTAAAAATGACAGATATTTTCAGACAGCCGGCTCATATCAGGCTGTCTCATAACTTCTCCCTCTTTCTAAAAATAAAAGTAACACCAAGTATTTCTTCCTTATGACAAGGAACCCAAGACTATTTATATTTCCCCATGCCTTTGGGAAATGCCTCCATGTCTTTATTTTTCATTTTCTCTTAGAATGTTCTCTTGTGGTATGTGCCTTGTTCCTTTTCTTCAAAATAAACAACTTTTTTTATTTTTCTTTAATTAGTAGTGGAAGAAGATGAGCAAATGTTCACTTACTGAAAGTAATCTCTATTATATCAGTTATGCCTGGTCTTAATTTGATTTTTACATAGCCTTACAGATGGACTTTTTCACCTCCTTTCCCCCACAAATTCTGCAGCAGCACCTCCATGGAGCACCATCCCAAACACTCTACTTGTCTGCACCAGGGCTCCCACCAACTGTCCCGTGGGATAGGTTTTGCCCCTGTCTTGACCACTGACAGCCGAGCCAGCTCCAACTCCTGCTGGCATTAAATGCAGCCTGGACTTTTTCCTTTGCTACTCCTTCTCCCCTGAAACCTCGTTCTCATTTCCAGAATATTATCATTTAGTGGATATGTGCTTTGTTTTATTCACTAACCATGGTCCTCTCTTCAGTCCAGGGCTGAAGGAGGATTTTCTCTTATTGCTTTCCCATTAATCCAGTTCAGCCCCAATATATTTGTCTACTTTGGTCATCAATAAGCTGACCTCTGATTTGACACTGCAAGTGAGATGTCTGGGCCCCAGATGCTGCCTGCCCATACAGGGTCTATTATGGGGGCATCAGGTGTTTCCTGAGGGCTGGAGGTCCTTTTTCCTTGCCTTTCTCATAGCACATTCCCTCACACGGTAATTCTGGTGCCCTGTGCCATCCTCTCTTTTCTCAGTGTGCCCAGTTCTGCCTGTCCCATATGTTGACAGTATGCCTCTGGAAATGGCTGAGGGTCAGATGTCCACGCTGAAGTGAGCACATCTGCTTGCACATTTTCATTCCATCAGACACAAGCTGTTGGAGTGTCTGATCAGAGTGTCATAAAGCTGACAAAGACCTTGTCTGAATCCAGCTCTTCATGATGAGCTAAAAAAAAAGTTCAAGGCAATTATGGGATCCCAAAGGGTTCAAAGGTTCAGCAGCACCATTTTTCTCACTTAATTGTCACAAAGTCTTGAGAAAAGAGACCAAAGCCACTTGTGCTGCCAACTCCTTAGCTTGCTTATGAGCTTCAATAGGTATTTACTCAAGTAATAATGTACAATATTTAAGTTCAACTTAATAAGTATTTACTCACTCTGGAGAACCAGAGGATTAGTTAGTTTAGAAATGAAAGCAATCTGGCTTTATTTATTCTTCTTTAAAGTAATAAATAATGCAGTGCTAAAAATTGATCATAATATACACTAATATATTCTACCAAAATCTATTTTTAACTCATTGCAGAGGCAGCAGATAGACTACACAGAAGTCAGAAAACCACTGCTGTGGTATTTTAGGAGCACCCATACAGTGACTGTTTTGGATAGCCACTCAATTTTACCTCCCAGCAGGTCTGAGCTACTGCAATAATCTGTATTTTTCACTTCCTACTTTTAGGTAACTTTCCTCCTCTTCTTGAATTTTAAAAACTACCAGAATAGGCTTGTACAGAGAAACTGAGAGCACAAATGAGTGAAAGCCAAGCACAAGTTGTGCATTATCCGTGGAAGTGCCCCTATTTCTCTTGCAGGGGTGTTACCTCCCCACCCTGATATCCTTGCTTAGCCTTTTTTTTTTAACAAAACCTGCTTTGCATTTTCCTTTTAGACACCAAGTATGCCCACATCATGCAACTTGAGGCTGCCAATACACATACAGCATCCTTTTTAGGTGAAGGCACCACTGCAAACAGAGCACAGCTGGCACATCTGCAGACTCCTCAGCAGTTACCACCACTCTGAAACCCCTCCTTTCCCAAGACCTGGCACTCCAGTTCAGACTCCCTTCAAAGCAGGAGACAACATCCAGAACTAAACCTGAACACAGAAAAGGACCAAATTTATGTTCATCAAGGTTACTCATAAGACCTTGAGTCAGTTTTATAAAACTCACTATACTCATAACTTCTTTGAGGAAATCTTAACCTTCCTGACTTTTGACTACTTATCACTTCCTTAATTTTCTTCTTATCTGATTACTCTCACATAAACAGTCCTGCATACTAATGTGTGCCATGGCAGGTAATATTGCACCAAAAATGAAGGCAAGTTAGCAAATTTTTGCACCCAGGTGAAAGTCACAACAGATGCAATCAACAAAAGTAAATATATAGATATTTCCAGTGCAGCCTACTGCACACTCAATGCCAAAGACTGGCATTTCTAGTAGGCAATAAATCATACACCAAGATAAAAATATGATCTTTGTTTAATTCAAGGGAAAGTACTTGGAGCACCTAGAGATGTCCAGATGCAATTATTTTAAAGGACAGGATCCCAGACAAGGACATCTGGAGCTCCACAGCGCTCTGTGTTGTTAAAATTTTATGATGGAAAAACCTGGACTCACATGGAGCTGTGTGTATAAACCATGAAACAAACTTATTTTCCCCCAAATGCCTACAAAATTAGAGGACCTCAGAAATAATTTCCTATGTTTAAATATATGCCCCAAAAGACTTTTACTCCACTGTCAAAGCATCAGTTGTTGAATAATTGAAAGCAAGAACATAAAAAGAAGCTATCATATCAAACATCAACACTTCTTTAAATTTCTATAACAGGAAAGGGAAATCTGTTTTGATTTTTGTTATATAAAAGAATGAAGCCTTTGCTTACTGCTGATGTTGTGTGACACTGCCATCTAGCAGGATACCAGAGGAATTCAGGTTTTAGTCCTATACAGGGGAGAGGGGTATGATGGGAGAATTTCTAAAAAAACCCCAAAACAGAGCAGAGATTTTTCCATTTCTTCCCCACTGGCTTCTTGCATGTGAACATGCAATCTAAAGTTCCATATACAAGCCTGCTGGAACTTTTTATCATCTACAAAAAAACAACATGCAATGTTAAGAGGCCAAAAAATTATTAAAACAAAGACTCATTAAAGTCTTCGCATGAAGCTAAAACAGAGTTCCAATATATTTTCCAGGGTAATCTTTTAGTTTTGCTTCTCTGGTGCCTTAGAAAATAGTTTTGCCACTTATTTTGTACCATGAGTTGTTTCAAGGCAGTTCAAAGGATGTTTTCTTGACACTGTTTAAGATTTGTTGTGGGCTTTAATATTGGAAACTCTCACTTCTTGAGTCTGTGAGTCCCAGCTACTTACCTGTGTCAGACATAATAACTTGAGTGAGATGAGGCTTGTGATTCTTGTGTGTCTAGCGTGAAAGAAGCAGCAAGCAGTTTAAGTTTCCCCTTCCTACTGTGACAAGCTACTGCTATTTAAATACCTTCTCTAGAGAAATTATTCTTCATGATCAAGGGTCACTTAGGTTTGATTTTCCAGCCTGGTGCAGGTACAAAGCAAGATGGTCAGTCCTCAGGTGGGCTCGCTAAATGCCCAATGCTGTTCTCCTCTGAGATGGCTCCCTGAAAGTATTCCCTCTGATAATGTGTCTGAGGATGGAACTTGTTCCTCTGTCTCCTTTTCTGGACTTTTCCAAGTCAGATTCAAATCACTCTTTCTGTTGTTGGAATGCAATTTTCTATAGAAGCATTTAACTTGGAACTTTATGGAACTTTCAGTCAGAAAAAAAACCAAAACTAAACTAAAATTATTTAGATACTCATTATTTAGATACTCATTATTCCCAGAAGAAGTGCTTTCCTACCTGTTCCCTCATTCCCTCAGAAACTGCAATTAAAGGTTTTCTATTAATTTCTATGAATTTTGCATAGGCTCTTATTTGTAATGTTCTTGTATGCTGGCACTAAGGATGTAAATAACATTTGTTTCCACTTCCCACCCTCTTTCTCAAAAGCTTACTTTTACACAACAACAAAAAAGTCCATTTCATACTACTTACCAGATTTTTCAATTCATTTTCTCAGCATATTGCTACTTTTCTCCCTGTTTACAAGTACAGCAGGTTTCCATGAGGAAGAAAGGGAACGTGAGACAGTAAAAGCCTTGTCAGCAGCCTTGTCTGCCCTGCCAGACAGCCTCCTGGGGTTACAGAGGAATGGACAGGAAGCCCTGCTGGGGGACACCAAGGAATATTTGCACGAGGGAGCAACTGGCACATCTGCTTTGTGCAGAAGGGGAGATCACCTCGAGTCAGTGCCCCCTCAGATCTTCTGGTCTGAGAAGAATCTGCCTCCCTTGGGAGTGGTGCTGCCTTTGTGGGCACCTGGGAAAGGAGAGGAGCTCTGTTGCTGCATGCCCCAGCTCTGCTCCTTCCTGACAAAGCCATCACACATGATGTCCCAAATCCCAAAAGCTTGGCATGTTTGTATTTTACACTATGTTAACTAGTTTTTGAATTCTGGGGCAAATATTTTAATTGTCCTTTTGTTTGTGATACTCAAACATAACTATTTTTATTTTTGCTTCATTGTATTCTAACAGATTTTGACAGAACTGAAGGCTACTGAATGATTTCATAATTAATATCTGCATAATTGCCACCTAATTCATTGCAAATGCTGATGCATAATTTAAAGCAGCTGTGCCAGATAATCACAAGCCTTAGCATGAGACAGCCTGTTGATCTTATATTTCTTTTTAGACACAGGCTCTAAGTATTTAGTTTTTCTTTTGGATATATTCTTTACTATTTCCTTCTTGATAAAAGGTCATATAACCAGTAGAATAATGTCACGAAATAACATCTTTAAGCAGCATTCTCTATTATGCTATTTTTATACAATCAGTCTCTGCCCATTTTCATTGGTACAAAAAGTAAAGCCATGTACTGTCATGAACTGAGGTGATATGAGCAAGACTCACATAGCTTGGAATTTGGTATCTGTCCTCTGATAACTAGGAACTATGGAAACACATACTGAACCTGAGGACACAGATTAGGACACAGAAATGCTGGTGTCTTAACCCCCTGCCACACTCACTGAGGTGACCCAACCCAGTCAGTAAGCCAACACAGCCTGGAGATCCCTTCACGTGGTCACCAGCTGCAGGCTTGGGTCGTGTGCTCACCAGGGGTTTACTACCACTTGGGCTAAGGGCTAATGTCTCTTGCTTGTCATCCTGCTGCCAGTTCAGAAGCAGGTGTGCAAATTTGTCTGTAGGTCCTGTATTGCATCTGCCAAGCTTGTGAAAATGTCTTGGGTAACGCAGAAGTCCAAGGTTATCTTAGGACAATCTCAAACGTCACCAGACACATGTTTAGGCAACTGAACCGAGCCCTGTGAGACTTCTGAAGGACAAGCCAGGCTACTCTCCAGATTTCACCTGACTGGGCTGATAAACTTCACAGTCTACAATGGCTACTGAAACTTGTATCTTGCATGTAGACACCCATATTTTGACACCAGCACTTAAGTGTCTTAATTTTGGGCTGAGTTCTAACCTTGCAGGACTCACCAAGATAAATATATATATAAATGGAACAGTAATGAGGCTTTCTAATTTAGACATTTAAAGCCCCCACAAGGAGGTGCTTGCCATTATTTAAAACTGAACTTCAGCCCCAAAAGTCAGAATAACATGTCTCTCAAATAATGTCAGGATAAACCATCCTCTATTAAATTACCTTTGGTGAGCAGGGTGGAGGAAGTCACATTTGTCTGCATTTCCATTAACAGGAACATCCTTATCTCCAAATAGGCTCTATCTAATCTTTCTCCAAGTTTCTAATCCTGTATTTTCTCATAAAGTAAACAGCAAAACAAGAAGAGAAAAAAACCTCCCAACATAATTTTCCTTAAGATCTATGACTTTTATATAATCCTGAAATTGTAGCACTGTACATTCTTAGCCTAAAAAACCAGTCAGTAAATATTGCTCTTTCTCTCTACAACCAACTGAAAGGAGGTGGTACCAAGGTGGGGATTGGTCTCTTCTCCCAAGTAACAAGTGATAGGATGAGAGAAAATTGCCTCAAGTTGTATCGGGGAGGTATAGATTGGATATTAGGAAACAATTCTTCATGGAAAGGGTGTCAAGCACTGAAACAGTGCCCAAAGCAGTCACCATCCCCAGAGTTTTTTTTTTTTAATCCTGGCAGTCCTGGGTTAACACTTGGACTCGAAGATCTTAGAGGTTTTTCCAACCTAAATGATTCTGTGATTCTACCAGTGAGTGAAGCTCAGCAGGTAAGAGTTTCTGGGCTTGCTTGAGTATTGCTAGTCCACTGGCTGAAGGAATAACAAGAGCTTTGTTAAAGATCTCTGAAGTATATATTTACACACAAAGACTGTATTAATATTTTAAGCAGGACATCTTGCATACCTCTGTCCACATGCATGCACTAGAGGGAGCTAGGACCAAACTCTCTGTATTCACATCCTAATGCTGCTTCTCACCATCATTTCACATGGTTTCAAACTTTGCTCCGAGAAAATGCTGTCAGCATCCCCAAACAACCGAACTGAAAGTTCATCAAGCATCTGCTGCTGAAGTGGGGTTAAGCAGCTGAGGCTTCAAGCCCCTCCTGGCAGGAATGGCTGGAGCAATTGTGAAGAGCAGAAGAAGAAAAAAGGGAAGAGCTTATAACCTCTGACCAGTCATGCTCCTGGACATGTACCTTTCCAACTACCTTTCACTGGAAAGTTGAAGTCTCCTCCCCTCCATTCCCTCTCACCACAGCCTGGCAGCTACAGTAAGTGGGGCATTTTGCTGCATCCTGCTTACATTACATTGCACCAAAGCAATTCTCTTCCCCTCTGAAGTACACTGCAAGAAAATTATTTTTAAAACCTAAACTTTGTAAGTCAGGAAAAGCAAGAGATGCCAAATTTCCATATATTCTTAACTGGTGTCATCCTGAATAGATGTTCACAGTACAGCCTTTAAATCTACACAATCTTCTCATGTGTCCCGTGCCATACACTGAACACACAATGGCCAGAGGTGCTGGCCAAGCATGACAGTGTGTGCCAATGCAGGTGTATTTTGAGCTCTTACTCATGTTATTTTCTGAAAGAAAGGATATACAGAAGACATGAGACATAGTGACTTTTTTTTTTTTCAAAATAGAAACTGACAGCACATACTAAATAATTTACTGGACCCAGTGGAGTTATCATGTTTTATTAGCCATCAGCTGAGACTCCATAACTATTGGGATGTTGACTTTTCCCTTCCACTTGTGCTTCAAAGACACTGGGATCATCACACATTCCCAGGAAGACCCACAATCTTTCCCCAGGTCAGAATACTAAACCAAATGATATTAAAATAAATTATTAAGCCCTGCTGAAACTTTCTTTTCATGCCCGGAATTGTGAGGAGAAGCCGTAGGAGCTGAAATGGGACAAGCTGAAAGTTGCAGGTTGTAAAAAAAGTATGGTAGAGACACTGGAAAGAGGAAACTGTACCTTACAGAATTGTAAAGCAGCATGGCACAGGCTAGAAAAGGAAATTGTATCTGGTTGGGAATAAAAAAGTCTTTTTCTGAAATACTCAGGAGAGTTTAAACACATACAAGAGGACACAAAGAATGCTATGACTACAAACAAAGTCAGGCTAATTACCATGTTAATAAACCTGCTCCTGCTATGTTTCTTGGGTTATAGAAATACTGAGAATTAGAGCCACAGAGTACCGTGGGGCTTTCCTAGCATTGTAGCTTTGTCTTCAATCTTAGGATGTTGTAAATAAACAGAAAACTTGGAGTTTTGTCTCTTATAAAGAAGAACTAAATACTACTGCTTTCCCTGCTATGAAATACATGTTTTTTTAACAGTAGCTTTTAAAGACTTAAAATGGCTAAAACAAAGACAGGAGAGAGAAAAAAAGAAGACCGTGATGGCACATGCTACAGAAACCAACAAGCTCCTGAGGTGGGACTCATCTCCTCCACGTGCAGTGGTGTAGAGCTTTGGTAGCACACCTACATTCATTCTACAGGCAAGGGACAGCGGCAAGACCCTCCAGGGCAATCTTCCCTGTCCTAACACAGAAAAGCAGATCATCTAGATGCCAAACTATGGCTGAAGTAAAACAAGTGAAAACCCATTCTCCTGTTAAACCATCCATTAATTTCAGCATGGAATTGTATGTACACACACACACACACACATATGCAACTAGATAAATACAGATACTTTCTACAGTTCCTGTTAAATTTAAAATGCTATAATCCTACAATGCAAACAAAATCTGTACTGGGAAAGAAGGGGCTCTGCCTGCCATCCTGATAGATGAGGAAGAGCATTAAGGCACACATTTGCCTTCTCAGTGGCACTAGTTACTTGCATGAAAGTGTTCCCATTAACTTAAAAAAATACTGCTTACTGATCCTTTTGTAGGCATCCATGTATTTATTCTTCCTTCAGCCCCAGTCAGCCCCTCTGACACTCAGGAGTGCAGGTGGTGGAGCTGCCCCAGCTGCATTCCTGTGCTGGAGAGGGTCCCTGGCTCAACTTCTCCCCAAACCATCCCACTTTCTCTTAGGCCCTTAGCATCTTCAAGTCCCTCTGTCACCACTTTGAGATCACAAAACTACACTGGATACCACCAAACAATTTTCTGGTGTAGACACTGTTCTGGGAAGGACTGTGTAATGCACCACTTGCCTGCTGCACTTTCATCCTTAACCCAAGCATTTTTCACAAGCTACCTCTCAGAAAAGTATGCACAAAACAACAATCCTCTTTTGATGAAAATGCCTGAAGCAAAAACATCACCATGTTGGCAAACGAACCTTAAAAAACCCAAAGAAAATGGACTGGTTTGTATTTCTTTAAGAAAGTAGGATGTATTTCAGAGGTAGTATATTTTGCCTAAATTATTAAAAATAAACTCTTGCAGCAAGTTCTATTTTTCCATGAGATACCTCAATAGTTTGGGGAATGCCAGTAAAAAAAATAAACCTGTTAGTATATCATTATTAAGCAAAACATTTTCACAGATTTCTTTCTAAGTCCTTGGCAAGTGGAGGGGAAGGAACCAACAGGACAGCATTTCTACTGGGTCTGCAACAGCTTGTCAATCTGACCAGGAGCAACACAAGGAAAGATTATGGGGACATAGCCCTTTGCTTTCTTCTGGTGAGCAAATCTGCTTGTTTGCTTTTCCATCTGACCTCTAAGAACCTGAGGGGAACACATCTCAGGTGGAAGTGCCTGAGCATGGTTCCAGAGCAAGAGAAAAGCCAGAGTGACCCAACTGCTGTGCAAACTCCTCTCTCGGCACATCTGGGTGGGAACCACCCCAACAGAGGAGTCAAAGCTACACACCCCGGGCTGCAATAGATGTGTCTTCCCTGGGAATTAGGCCCTACAGGAGGAGGGGAAACCCAGCCAAATTGAAAACTACTTAACTAAACTGCAGAAGAAGAGGAGAAAGTATAATCTTACTTAGCCTACCTCAGACAATAATCCTTGGGATTCTTTCTATCAACATTCTTTCTTAGGGAAATATAATTCCCAGGTTAAAGATACACTTTCAAATATAAAGCAGGCATAGTCATAAATATCTTCATTGCTGTTTTGATCACTAGTATTTACAGAAAACATTCAATTTTTTTTCCAGCTGCCTTGTCCTGCTTGTGATTTTTTGACAGCTTCCATGCTTACAAATTAGACTTCATGGAGAAGGTTACATTAACACACCTGAATGTTTGAAACCTGTGATGATCCTCCTTCTGAACTTAGGAGTTAATAATAGACTTTTGTAAGTAGTCCAGTGCTACGGTGATTCTAACTCCAGCTGGGTTAATTACACAATAATTAGGTACAAACATCGCAACACAAAACACAGCTACATCATTATTTGCAACAAATGTTAACTCTAAATAAGTGCAACCTGTCCCACAAACACTTGCTATAAACGACTTAAAAATAAAAGTAAAATTTGATGGGGTAAACACAGAAATAAAAAAAAAAATTCTCTGTGAGAATTTTTTTTGTTAAAAAAAATAAAATAAAAATCTCAGCACTCATTTAGAGTTCAGGATCTTGTGAAAGAAAGCTTTAAAAGGAGCAAACCTGATTTGCTGTGGCTGTTGCGGCGAAGGGAACACTTGTTGCAGGAGTTGTTGCTGCAGAGACAGTGGCGGCCGTAGCGTTGTGCATCATGGGTACTTTCAGGAGGGGAACCATGGAAGCAATGAACAGGAGGGTGCAGCATTATGGTAAGAGAAGTGGTATTTTTGGCATGGTGAATATCAAGAGCGGCAAGCCATCGTCATGGGTTAAACCGGCAGATGGCATGCAATCACAGTGCAAAGCGAGAAAGCGTGGCGGAGAAATAAAAAAAAAGGGAAAATAGCTTATTACAAGTACAATTAAAGGAAGGTTGTCAACACAATCGGCGATTCCCAGAAAAAAAAGAGTAAGGACCACTGAAAATGCAAGTGCTGGCTCTAAGAAGAAGATTACTTGTGCAAATGAGGCCTTTACCAAAACAGCCCGTTACCTGCAGATTGTTACATGCGTGATTTGTTTTACCCCAGTACAGCTATAATGCACTTCAAAATAAAATCCTACTAAAAAAACCCCAGTGGTTTATACTGGGAAGAAAATTGTTAAATGTTCATCTTAATTTTTAAACACAATTAAAAATGAATTATTTTCATGTATCTTCATTTTGAAGTAAGCTAGACACTCGCTGTCTTTCTTTATAATCCAATATATGCGGTTTTTCCTACTAGCACTGCATAACTGTTTGACTTTATCAGAGTTAAATTACCATCTGCTTGAGGCAAAAATCAGGAGAGGGATGATAATAATTATCCTGATATATATTCTACTTTGTTTGATCTAAAAAGGCAAGATCGATTTTGTGAAAGACACTGCTTTTGCTCATTTTAAGAATGAATTTTAATCAGCATCTTCATAGGGGAATTATTAATTTGATGCTTTAAAGGCTTGATATTTTAACTGTTTATGTGAGTAGGCCGAAAACCCAGAAATAAAATCACTGGACAGGGCAATAGAAGAAAGATTACTTTTCTGTCTCAGAGGCTGTGGCATTGGACTTCCACTCTGCATGCCAAAAATGTTAATTTCAGGTTGCAAATATATTTAAAGAAGGAGTGAGATTCTGATCACAAGTTTCAACAGAACCTCTGTGCATCAAAGTAGGCATTTCTGGGAAACGCTGATAAAACTTTCTAACACACAGCAAAGGAGAAATAGGCACACCACTATGAAACTTTAAAACACTGATGAAATTTGCTGGCTTTTTCCAGTATTTTATGATTTTATAGTACTAGACAATATAAAATATAAAGAGAAATAAAACTTTGAAAACTGAAAAGCAGACTGGAATTCATGGTATTATGCTTTTGCAGTGTAGTTGTTATAGCAGGTGATATCATGTCTAAACTGCAGCTTTAATGTACAAATCTAAACACTCTGCAAAGTCAACCAGAAGGACAAGCGAACCTTTAATTCTAGTCAGTGGCTAAATCTCGCCTAGAATTTTTGAAACAAGTGAATATACATCATATACAGTATAAAAAAAAAGAGATCAATAAAGAAATTTGGAACCTACCAATACTGGTAGCGGGTGTCATGCACAAAACTGACCCTGCGTGTCATGCAATGATAGGTGAAAAAAGTGGATAAAGGGAAGAAACAGGTTAGCTGTTTAGAGTTAACATTCAAAGTGAGATTCAAGCATAACCACAGAGAAGTAAGTTAGTTAAATGAAACTGTAAGGTCATTCACAGTTTTGCTTAAACACAAAGAGGTGTTTGTGTTCTTACTAAACTCCTGTATATACTGTGTGGGTTTTGGCATGTTTCTGTACGTATACAAGATACTTCATAAACTTTTTTACTTATTAATGTTATCCTTTCACTTAGTGCTTTTGCAGCAACAGGTTTTTCTTTATAAAAACATCTGTGGTTAAAGACCAGAGTATTTGGGACTTTTAGAACTCATTGCATAATTCAGACAGCTCAATGTTGTGCAATCAACATTCACCAATTTTTTGACACGTGGCAGGAAAAGAAAGTGGAATTAAGACAATATTCTACTGCAGGGGCTTTTCCAAATTCGTGTTTGACATTAACGCACCCATTCTTAACACAAAGAAAACAGTACTTTGACAAGTCCCAAGCTAAGCACCTCAAAGCATGTAACATTCCAGCAGAAGGCTCCCAGCGCACCTCAGAGATGCTGTGGGATGACTGCTCACCTGCCATACAGCCAGTTTACCTTTGGTGCCTAGCCCACCTTTAACCTTTCTGGAAAGGCCAAATGAAAGAAAGAGATCAGCCTATTTCCAGTACAGTGCATACAGCGAGCTGGTGAAGGCAAGCAGGCAAGGAGACTAGTGCAAGGTAGGTGCATATTTGACACAGAGTCGAATATGCTTCCTTTATTCCCGCTGAATTACTACTGCAGCCCCGTACGGGACCGTCGCAGGACTTGTGTCACTATGAATGACCTTACCCAAGAACAGTCCCCAGAGAATACACAAAGTTCCTCCTCTAGAGGCTACAGAAACACTAACAAACAGCAATGAGAAGAGAGAAAAGATCTGCTGTTTTTAAGATCGTTCACCGAACAATAAGGAGGTGACAAAGCAATCAAACTGATGTAAAACAAACAAAGTGCAGAACTTCGGAGGTAAGCCATGCTAAGTCAAGCCCCACACTTTTTATTAGGGGAGCCAGTGGTTAATAAAGCAGAGAAGTTATATAAAACAATTAAGTTTTATATATAATCCAGCAGCAAAACTTGTCTTAAAATTTAACACACACGCACACACACACAAGGAACACATTTGAAAATGATACCAGTTTAGAAAATATCACATAATCATTTAAAATCCAACAGATAATGTCATGCATCGCTCCTCAGACGTGGGTTGCATGACAGTCGTTACACCCACCAAATCCAACCTTCCCAGGAAATGTGGGAATATCACGTGTATCATCTTTAAAGGAAAGCTCATGACAGCCATTCCTATAGAGGGTGTTCCCCTTTCCGGAACTCCTCCCATACCCCACTCCTCTCTTTAATGTCCTTCCTTGGAGCTGATTGTGTTTGAAAAGAGCAGGAGGTTCATCACTTTAAGAAAGGTTAGGGGCTTAGGGGCTTGGGCTCCATCTGGCATTTTATACCTCTGTTTCTTCTTTCTTTTCATGCACTTGTGTTGGGACTTGACAACAACCTGGCCCTTAAGGTTTGGTTTCAAGATCCACCCTTCCTACCACCAGAAATTGGTCAGCTAAAACTAGAATTACAACAATTAGCTGCAAAGAGGGACGGACAATAAAAAGTACAGAAAGTGAGGTACTCAAGGAAGCATGAACATTCCAAAAGTCTGGAAAATATCCAAATGCTTTCTCACTGAAAAAGGTTTACTGTATTTTCCATAATTAATTTGAAGTCCTTGTCAATTGCAAATAAGAGCAGTAAGCCCTGAAGGGGAGTGCTTAAGAAGGAAAAATACCTATCATGCTACAAATTCTCATAGTTTCAATGTAAAATAAATTTGTGGACATTTCTGTATGTTCTTCAAGCACAGGGCAGTCTTCCATTCATGTCCAAATAGGTGGTCTCACCATTTATTTATTTCTTTTCAAACACTCCCACAAATGTCAGTGTGTTTTCTGCCACACATATTCTGGTGCACCAATGTGCTAAAAATAAGGCTATGCTATTACTTGCTATTACAAATACGGGGGCAGGCTCCAAGGTTGTTACTGAGGCCTTATAGAAAAATTCCATGAAGTCAAAGCCATCTGTGTTTGTTTTTTATCTTTAAAAACATATGGGAATGCTGATAGATTGGGAAATCATCATGTGTTGCCTTTCATTCCTTGTTTAACCGACATTATTTCTATAAACTAAAATAACATTGCTGAAATGTCAAGCACATTTGCAAACACATAGTTTTAAACTATTCTGAAGTTCACACTCGAGAACAACCTGACACAAAAATACGTAACTTGTTAATTATGAATGAAATCACAGAATTCCTTAGGAGGGAAATTCTCCTTTGGGAAGTTGGAGTGGGGGTGACTGACACAATTTAGAGGGTAGTGTTTTCGCTGCTTACAAGAGCACCCAGCACACCCCTTCTCTTGCCCTGCTACCAGCCAGGGTGCAGGTCAAGCCATCTCTGAATGCTCTGATTTTCACATAACTCTGAGCACTGAAATGCAAGTTACATTCACTCATCTTCAGATCATGCCTATGAAGAATTGTAACGCCAGCTATGAGCCACACATGCTAGGAAAATTATTTTGCTAGGAAAAGTTCTGGTGGTGCTCCAAAACCACAAAAATGCATCTGATGCCTGAAAACCCTTAAGTGCAGCTGCAGGGAGCGATGTTTTTTGCCAGTGCTTCCACGCAGGTATTGACTGGAAGTTTATGGCTGGTGTTCCCCTTCTCAGGGTGCTTGTGTGGGGCTGGGGAAATCCCCACAGCTGCAAGACAGCAGCTGAGGGAGTAGGAGGATGCTGTGGCATCTCTGAAGCACAATGCTTTTCCCAGTTTTTTTGTTAGTGGAAACAGATACGAGTCACAATCCAGCCAATTCACAGTAGGCAAAAAGGGGCAAACTCTGGAGAATGGTGAACAAGGCTAGGAATGTGCAAAAAAGCAGATTAATGGCATGTTGAAATTTCTGCTTGAATTCTTGTCCTTTGCAAGAGGAATTAAAATAATGTGCAATCATCTGTGCAGGCTTCACCTCAAGTGGGGAAGGGAGCATAATAAAACCTCCTGTTAAGTGCAACTGCCTGACACAGAGGCTACCTCAGGGACACTAAACTGGTTCAATATGGACACAACATACCTGTCGGGATGAACGCTGCATGTTGCTGCAACTGAGCATTGGCAAGAGCCTGTTGATAGTGCAAGACACTGGGATTGAAAACGGCACTGGCACCATTGCTTTTTTCAAGTGCTTGTCTCTTTGGTAAAGGGTGAAGAACACCAGGAGGAAAGGCCTGTAAATAAGAAAGTTAGTTAAAATGGCTCAATTTTTAAGACCTTTTCCGTAAGATATACATAAATACAAAAACTTAGTATTTTTTAAAGCAGCTAAGGATGCCTCGCCATGCATATTAACTCAAAGCACAGCAATGTAAAATGAGTGAAATTTTGTTATTGGTAGCAAAAGCATGGTACTATTCACCTAGAACTGTAGCAGCACAACTACTGAAAAGAAACGTTTGCTTTAAAGCAACGAAAATGGCATTGCCTTTAAGTAGGTTTTCAAATATTACAGGGAGAAAAAACCACTTGTGTTTCATTGCCAAGTATTTTCTTTTATTTTTAAATTTAAATATAATTTCCTATTATTATACAGATTAATGGATTACGTTATGCATTTTCAATTACAAAAGCAGTTTTATCTCAATTCAACTTTTCATGAGATATTTAAAAAAGATGAAACTGTGTTAGGAACCAAACTAAATCATCTGCGGTCTATTACGTATGAGAATGAGATGGATAAATAGAGCTTCCGGTAAATTAATGAGTATGTGAAATCATTTCCGGTTGATGTTTGAAAAGTAAAGCGATACAAATTTCATTAGTTGCTTCTCTGAAGGAAAAAAAAAAAAATTATAATAAAATAAAATAAAAAAAGCTACATGCAAAGCAAAAGGTGAAAGGTCAAAGTACCAGGTCTACAGTTGCTTCGAGAGGTCGCTTCATTGCTTTGGCAGTCGACTGAGTCTTTTAATAACAGGCAGCGAGCACATGATGGCAGTGGGCCAATGGGAGTCAAGCGAATTAACATACAGGTAAACAGCAAGCAGAGGTGCGTCATGGGAACGGCATTGCATTTGTGGATAGGTGAGAAGGAAAAAAATATTCTGAATGCAATATACAACATACAAAACACTAGGCATGCACAACAACAAAAATGTCTTCTAAAGAAATGAATATTACACTTTGAATTAGTACCGAAGCAAAAATGCATCTACTATACCTTAGTTAAAAGCATATAAGAGAGTAAAATATAGATGTTTGAAATTCAGGAAAGTTGAGTAAAACAGCAGCTTGCAGACACTATTAAGCATCATATAAACACTTCACAGAGATGCAGAAAGTTTTAAGGATACACCTATTGGAATTCCTGATAAGTCAGTTCGGTCACATTTTGAAGTGGGAAAATTGATTTTGGAGGTTACATTTTCAAACACAAAACACTAGTGCAAGTTGTAATGCATTACAAATGCTATTAATATCAGTGCTTACAAGGTGATTGTCTTTTAATTTAGAGAAGTGAATCATTCAGTGGTGAAAATGAGAGAGATTCTCATTCACCAATAAAAAACACAGTACATAGGATGTCCAGTTACACTAACTTATCATTAATTCCTTTTCTTTTCTCCTACAGCTGGGTCATTTTTGTAGATTTTTTTTTATCTTGTAACTTACCACATTACATTGAGAGGGAAAAAGGTCTTTCAGAATTGAAAACATACTTTCTAAATTTTGCTATAACCTTTAGTACTAGCTTCAGGAGCAGGGAGTAAAATTGGGCTCCCAGTTCACAAGCCAACATATGAGTTATGGTACTAGTCCAGCATTTATTAATTTTTCAAAAGAAAGTATTTAGGCATAGTACATAGGCATATACATTTATGTATTCTTTCATAGTAAATTCAAACTTATAGCTGATATGACAGCATTCTGTAAAAATGTTCTCGTATAAAATATTACTTTTAAGTTTTATAGTGTAAATAATTCTTCCAAACCTTTAGAAAGGAAATAAAAATTTACTTTGAAATCAAAATTTTTACTTTTGTTTTTTAAACACAGGCTGATACTTAGCTCTTTTTAGAATATGCAGATTATGTCTACCTTGAAATCAGTATGTGGAAATAGGGAACAAAAGTCAAGGTGCAGGAAGAGAACAAGGTACAAAATGCCTGCAAACACCTTGTGGTGTTGATAAGGTGCCAACAGGGTATTCTGCAGGACAGTCCTCATTTTACTTATTCCTTGTAGCTGTCTCTGTAGCATGAGTCTTGTCAATGCCCTCCTCATCTCTTCTTTAGCACTTTTCTGGATTACATACCCTGATCTACAGGATCTGCTCATCTCTCTGGGCCCAAGACCCAGACACAAGAAGAAACACCTAGTCTGAAGTGGGGATCTGGACAGACTTCTGTCTAAGCGGGACACTGTGCAGGTACCACTGCAGAGGACATCACTCCACTGCCTGGGGCACAGCCTCCGAGCTACTCTGCCTCCACCACAGAGGGAAGTCTACACAGAGGTGATGCAGCGCAACTGAATTCAGCATTATGCGGTGATGAAGTCCACAAGTTCCAACCAACATCGCTAAGAGTAAAGTGTTTTCAGTTAATTACCTTTATTATCCAAACACAGATCTTATCTAATCTCACTTGATAACTTATCTCTCTGTTTATTATTGCCTTTCTCCAATTTTTCTCCATGCTCTTCTTAACATCACCTTCCTACTTTGAAGCATTCTTCTGGCTTTCCCCTCATATTCCCCAGCAAGTTCAGTTTTAGTCTTCCCAACCTGAAGGCTTGGTCTGTTCTAAACATACTCATCAACCTTGCTTCCATGTAGTCTCCCTTTCTTTTCAGGCTTTCAGACTGCTCATTTTTCTCTCCAATGTTAATATTTTCTTTTATTTCATCCTGATAGTAAAACCTCCTTTGCCTCTTTCTGTTCCATCAGATTATCTCCTCAACATTTGATCTACATAACTAACAACCAACAAATCAATAGCTACAGCATGGAGAGGGAAAGGATACAAAAAGGAAATAAAGATAATATTCAAAGTTACCAAACATCCAAGGCATAGTATTTGCCTGCCATATGGCACATTGGTATGCTATAATGTCTCCTGGAATACAAACAAGATCCACACAGCAGTGGCCTCCATGAATGTGCAAGGAGCTCCTGACTAAACTCAAATGAAAGAAGGAAAGCCCACAAGAGGTGGGAGCAGGGACAGATGGCTCAGGAGAAACAGGGACACAGCCTGAACATGGAGGGATACGTTAGGAGAGTCAAAGATCACTTGGAGTTGAATCTGGCAAGGGATGTGAAATACAACCAGAAGGGCTTCTGAGCAACAAAAGTAAGACTAGAGAAAGTGTGTTTCCACTGCTCAATGGGGCAGGCAGCCTGGTGACACAGGACATGGAGGAGGCTGAGGTTCAGAAAATCCTTTCCATCACAGTCTTTACTGCCAAGACTGGCCTTCAGGCCAGTGGGAAAGTCTGAAGTGAAAAAGATTTTCCCTTGGGGGAGGATGATCAGGTTAGGGAACACTTAAACAAGTTGTATGTACACAAACCCAACTAACAGAATGCACCCTGGATGTTGAGGGAGGTGGCCAATGTCACTGCAAGGTTATCTTACTTATCTTTGAAAGGTCCCCATGACTGAGGGATATTCCCAAAGACTGAAAGAAAGTAAACGACACTCCTATCTTCAAAAAGGGTAGGAAGGGAGGTGTGAGGACTGGCAGGTTGGTCAGCCTCACCTCAATCCCTGGGAAAGCAATTGAGCAAATCCTCCTGAAAACCATCTGCAAACCCATGAAAGCCAAGACAATGATGGGAAATAGTCAGCATAGATTTATGACAGGGAAATTGTGCTTAACCAGCCTGACATCCTTCTATGATGAGACTGGCAGGGTGCTGAAGGGAGAGCAACGGATGTTGTTTCTCTTGATTTCAGAAAGGATTTCAACACCGTTTCATCCTCACAGACAGATTTATTTATTGTGGGCTAAATGGGAAACAGGGAGGTGGACTGACAATTGTCTCACATGCCAGGCTCAAAGGGATGTGACCAGCAACACAGAGCCCAGCTGGAGGCCAGTCACCAGTGGCGTGAAACTTGGAGGAGTGGTTGATATACAAGATAGACGCGCTACAGCTCAGAGGGCCTAGGAAGTCTGGAGAAATGGGCACAGAGGAACTTCACAAAGTCCAACAAATATCAAGACCTGTACCTGGGGAGGAACACCACGAGGCACCAGTACATGCTGGGGGCCACAAAGGCTTGGCAGAAAGATCCTGGTGGACACCAAACCAGCAATGTGCCCTCAAAAGTAAAGGCAGCTAATGGAATGCTGGGCTACACTGGGAAGAGTATCATCAACAGGTGAAGGGAGGTGATTCTTCCCCTCTACTCAGCCTTGGTGAGGCCACATATGGAGCCCTCTGTCCAGGTCTGGGCACCCCATTAAAAGAAAGATACAGGCATACTAGAAAACACTCCCATAAAGGACATAAAAGATGATCAAGGGACTGGATTCAGCCTAGAGAAGATACAGGGGAATCTCATCAGTATATACAAATACCTGATTTCAGGGTAAAGATGGAGCCAGTGGTGCCCAGGGACAGGAGAAGAGGCAATGGAAACAAATTTAAATAAATGAAATTCCATTTAAATGTAAGATTAAAACAAAAAAAAAAACCCCAAAACATTTCTTTTTACTGGAAGTATGGAGCAGGTTTTCAAGTTATGGAGTTTTTATCCTTAGAGATATTAGTAAACCAAACAGGCACATCCTGGGCAATCTCCTCTAGCTTCCCTGCTTAAGCAGGGGAAATGGGCTGGAATATTTTGTGCACATTTCTCTGCAAAATGTTACCCTGAATTACAGGTCCCTGTTGCCTTCTCCTGTGACATTAGACTGATAACATTTCAATTCTGTGTTTCTAAAGATGCTTCATCTTGCTTTGAGGCTAATGCAACTCTAATTAAGCCTTATTTAAAACCCCAGGATATATATCTGCAACCATTACCGAAGCGCAAAAAAAATTAATCCCATCATCTCTCTCCTTTCTTGTTTAGTATAGTGCCTAGAAATATTACATTCTCTAAATTAACAATAAATATTGCACAACAGAAGCTAATCAGAATAAAAACCCAATCTTCTCTGCTTTAATTTCCAGATGGTATTCAATTTCTGCAAGCACAGGAAACTTTAACTAAAAATCATCCAATTTGAAACAAAGGCTGTGATACTATTCGAGAAAGAATATT